>NC_090734.1:44130313-44142813 GCF_036898095.1 Palaemon carinicauda
ACCCAAATGCTTTAAAACATAAATATTCTGATATTTGGTAATATACGTCATTGTTCTCAATAGAAAGAGATTCCATGACCAGCTAACTCTTTCAACATCATTCCATTTAAAAACTAACAGTCACATGTTTGACCTTGTCTATATATGAATTCTTTTACCAAAATGGAAAATAAATAGTACCTTATCACATGCTAATTATCGATATAGATAACTTTTATTGGAAATAAATTTCTTTACGATCAACCAATAATGAGTTATGATCCACTAACTGACAAATTCCCAGTCTGCTTAAAGTGGAAAATACTTTTCAAATATGGTAGTCAAAAATGTTACCTAGCAGTGAACCCTATATGTCCACCACCCGAATCAATGCAATTAATGTTCATACTAACCCGAAACAGAATTTTGAGCTACAACAACTTGTTCGGGGATTACATATGGGGAGGATTGGTTGTGGAATATTAGAAACCTTATTTCTGTGATATTGAAGCTTTCCAATAAGTAATTCACTCCATTCCAATATTGAGTGTCTGCTACTCCAAAAATATTTGAAATCTTAAATCCATTGTCAGTGTAGTGACAGTGCACCAACCGTGGGTCACACAATCGTACATAGATCATTTTGTGTATATATTATGCTCGTATCTTCGCTCTTCCCTCGCATTAAAAAAAGCCTGAATAAACATGTCTGTTTTTCTCCCTGGCAAAGGTGTCGATTTTAAACATGAAATTTCTTGTTTCCTTGAGCTTTTGTATATAAATGAGAGTGTTCTATAATAAACTCAGTCAGTTGCTTTTATCCTTTCTTTGAGTCACAACCTTCGTCCCTGCCAAAGTTTTTCCTTCTACAACCTCCTCCGATGATCTCTAGTGCATACGTCACGTCGTGGAAAACTTTACTCCATCCCGCTAGACTTACAAGCCCCAGCGAAGCATTATATACTGACAGACTTGCACTCTGCAATGCACGTCTTCCTGCGCAACGACACTAGCAAGCCACCGCTAACGCCCCCTTACACGGGCCCTTTGCATTGTGATCTGACGCAGTCTGAAAGCATTTCTACTAAACATTCGTGGCAAAGAAGACTGGGTCTCCATTGATCGTCTAAAACCTGCTTATCTCCTGCCAGATGACCCGCCTACAGTTCACCATTCTAGATCAGGGCACCCTATCTAACATGTACAGTATATCATTTTTAGGAGGGGAGCCATATACCAACCGTGTCACACGATCGTACATAGTTCATTTTGTGTATATATTATGCTTGTATCTTCGCTCTTCCCTCGCACTAAAAAGAGCCTGAATAAACATCTCTGTTTTTCTCACTGGTAATGGGGTCGATTTTGAACATGAAATTTCTTATTGCCTTGAGCTTTTGTATATAAAGGAGAGTGTTCTATAATAAACTCAGTTGCTTTCATCCTGTCTTTGAGACACAACCTTCTCTTGGCCCGTCACAAAATAGATTATGTACAATTGACAAACTCCAATGGTCACATAAACTTATTTTCAAAACTGTTATAATGATTAATTACGTTATATATATGCAATTCATAGATAAATCAGACATGCATATTAATTTAGAAGTTTGTATTAGACCATCAGTTAAGTGTTATAAGAAGTAAATTCTCACAAACACATTACAAGGAAAAAAAAATTGGGGGGGCTTATAACTCTTGGCTGAATATTGAACATCAAACAAAGAAAAGTGATGTAGAACTGTCTCCTTCGAAGCATGGCTAAGTTTATCATGAAAACTTCCTTCGAAAAATTACATTGCAGCAACACCATCTAAGGGCCAGAGAACGAAAGGGCAAAAGAACTCACATGTTCGCGCTCACACGGACATAAAACAAAAAGCAAGAAAATTCTGGATCCAAAAATAATTTCAGGATAGTTTCCGCACGCGTTTATTTCTGCATGTTTTTTAAGCTCTCACAGAGAGAGAGAGAGAGAGAGAGAGAGAGAGAGAGAGAGAGAGAGAGAGAGAGAGAGAGAGAGAGAGAGAGAGAGAGAGAGAATATTATCTAACAGGTAGTAAATAAAAGCAAATCCTGAAATCTAGTTCAGCTAATTACTATCGGAAATGAATGCTTTTTTTTTGTCATTATTATCCTGCATATAGTTTATATAATAATTAGAATTTTTTTTTTACTCCAGGAAATATCATATAAGTAAAAATGTGTAGATACTTAGAGTATTAGGGAAGGTATTGTACTGATCTTCTACAACTTATAAGGTTATGTGACGCAAACTCTTCGATTCACTACTGAACTTCAGTGTACTATGGCTTTGAACCAAACATATTTTATAGAAATACACCTTTCTTCAATATATAAGCACATAAATACAGATTTTTGCCGTTAATTGTTTTAACGGAGATTTTTACCCTCAATGATACTTCAAACTGACATGAATACCACACTGATATTTAACACAGTAAAAATATTATGAAATAGAAACACAGCCTGTTATCTACTTAAATCAATAAAGCCAATTTAAGGTTACTATGACACAATTCAGATCTTTCCACCTTAGATCTAAACAAATTTAGTATACGATAAACATGTAATACTGTTTTCTTCGTCCAATGTATTTCCTTATTACACTGTCTATTAGCAAACATATAAAAGAAATATATCACAATATTGGTTTTCACTCAATCATCATGTTCAAGCTCTGTATGTAACACATCACCTTTGTTATCTTTTTAGAGTTGACGCCCTTAAAGCACAATATTCAATATATTGTTTTCAATAAAATGTGTATTTATAATTTCATGGAGGCTATACTTTTTGACCTTCACAAAGTCTTATCAATGTGAATATAGTTATCGTGAGACTATACTATCTCTTTCTTTATGTGGATCTTATTCTTGATTATTGACAAAGGTTTATCTTTCTCGCTGCCATCAGCTTTTCAATATATATATATATATATATATATATATATATATATATATATATATATATATATATATATATATATATATATATATATATATATATATATATATATATATATATATATATATATGTATGTAATAAATGAAATAGTTAATTATTACATGTTTAAAACACATGACGTAATATGTCATTGTGTATGAAGATGCTAGCGTGAGATTTGCTGTAATCATATAAAATCATAAACAGGATGTACTTTCCAGCCTCGGCAATGTAACATTTTTCTGAAACGTCAACACAAATGCATAGCGTGTGAAAGATTGTGTCGTCACCGGATGCAGGTGTCTTCCGAGAAAGAATGTAAAGTTTCCATATTGTGTTTAAATGCTAAGACAACTAAGCATACGATATCTGTGATATTGATAATTTAAGCAGTTCATATCTATACTTCACCTGAATTGGTCATCCGACCAAACCAGCTCCACTCCTATGATGGAGATGTTTAACACTTGTTTTTAGAGAATAAATCACTTTTAAAGTTACTAGGATGAACTTTATTTTCAAGACTTAACATCTTAAACAACACATACTCAATGTGTGCTTATAAAAGTAGCACACTAATAAATGGTGGCAGCGGTTAAACTCTAAGAATCAGAGAAAGATTTTCAAGTAATTAATAATAAACTCTAAGAATTAGAGGAAGATCTTCAAGAAATATAAAATAAAGCTGTAAAAACCAGAGAAAGATCTTCAAGAAATCAACGTTAATGAATCTACAATTTTGACTAAGTAACATAGTCCATCGAAATCTACAACATTTAATGAATGTTATACATACACACTGATGAACTGGATCTTCAATCAACATCCTAGGAAACCCAAGGACTGACATTCAACGTTTACAAAACATATCCAGGAAGCACTACATTCAACGGAAACTCGAACGATACGTTGCTAACAAACATCAAGAGAGAGAGAGGATGTGACGACATCACAGAACCATATATAAGCTAAGTACAGTTTTTCAAATTCATTCCAGTTTGGGCAGTGAAGTGTAGTTATCACGAGTCGTTAGTCGATTTTTACTGAGGTGAGTGGTTTGCTAATCTTTTATTTTCCTTTCATTAAAGGAAACTATGTTCAACTCCGAATTCTCATCTAGAATTTTTTCTCTCTTTGTGCTAATTCCTTTTTCTTTCAGAAATTTACAGGAAATATCTTTGAGTTCGGTTTTCTTTCAGAAATTCTCGGGAATTTTATTATAATCTTTGTCAGTGGGTACTTATGCGTTTACGCAGTGGACGTCTGTATTCATATAGATATTTTGATAGAATTGCAAGGGGTCGAAGAGAGGGGAAAAGAAATACAGCTGTCATGACGCCCCCTGTGAGCCCAACCCCTGGACCTAGTGGCATAGGACAGACTAATCCTCTCCCAATTGTGACGCTTGTAAATGCCAGGTCTGCAATCCTTCCTTTTCAGGGTCGAGTCAATGGGTTCTTGCCTCAAAATGTGGAGTCATGGATTTCATCCGTCGATGCCCATTTAAATGCCAAACATATCGTAGACCCTTTTGTAAAATTACAAGAAGCTAAAAGTTTTATAGATTTTTCTAAGGGGGATGCGAGTTCGTATTTAAGAGGTGTTTCATTTCAAGAAGCAGTTACCTGGGATGATTTCAAAGTTAGGTTACGCGCGGTCTATGGGGGTGAAGAAGCCTTGGATGTAGTATTAACGTTAAGAAATACACTTAATCAAGCCACTATGAATCGGCTTAATGTTATTGAGAGAGCAGCTCTCATAGCTGATAGGCTTAATGAATATAAGGATATTTTAGGTAATTCCACTTTGGTTACTAGAGATAACATCTCCGTGAAAGATTTTTTATGATTAATGTATTTAACTTACATGACACTTATGTTGCCTGAAGCTTTAGTGTGATGTTTTGATAAAAAGTTAACGCCTGCAAGTACGGAATTGGATGTATATAAACAGATAAAGAAACACATGGCTAAGTGTCCAACTCTCGATCCCGTGTTAACTCAAGTTTTTGCAAAGAATGAAACAAAGCCACAAACAGTGAACGTAGTTAATAATAGTCAAGTAGCGGGAATGACGTGTTATAATTGCAAACGTCAAGGTCACTTAAGCGCGGACTGCAGAAAGAAATTCTGCTCGATACATAATAGTTCGACTCATTCATACAATCAGTGTTACTCGAGTAAGACACAACAGAATCCCAGAAATACACAGTCAATTCCACAGTCAGTTCCATATGAAAATAAAAAGAAAAATCCTCATTTTAACAATAAGAAGAAACAACCAAATGTCAATGAAGTTCAGAGTCCGAAGCAAACAAACAATTCTTTGAATATCGCTGAGCCTGGGTCGTCAAACCAGACCTCGCAAGGTCAGACTAATTTTCAGAATGTGCAGAGCAAAGCAAATACCACATAGTTAACTCCAGAGGGGAAGAGAGTGATGTTGGGTCAAGGTCATTCATGTCAACATCAGTAGTATTGAATAATCAATTTAATGTTTTATCAGATAATTGTGAGGCAAAAGATTTTCCTATGAAACACACGGCCGAATTAAGTAAAACAGTGCATGCTCCCATAGATTTGCAACGAATTCATACAATAATAAGCCAAAATGAGTTACGACTAACCTTATAAGCTGTAAATTTAGAACACAAATCCTTTACGTTATTTTTTGACTCTGGTAGTCCACGTAATATCATGGATTTGAAGACACATCATTTGTTGTTTTCGAACTTTCCGATTGAAAAATCCGGAGTTAGACTCTCGGGTATAGGAAATAATGAATTAAATGTCATAGGCATAACTCATGTTCAATTCAAAGTCGGTAAACGCACGTTTGCCGATACATTTGTTGTTGTACAAAACATTGATATGTATCCAGCTGTAATTATAGGATACCCATCTATGGGAAATCGAAACATTATCTTAGCCCCTGCCAAGCACGGCGTGTATATCAAAGGGAAATTCTATAAGTCTTCAAATACCTTAAAGTCAGTTTTGGATAAAAAGGAGACGACAAATGTAACTGTAACGTACGTTGAAGAACAAGCTATTTATACAGTAGGCTCACATCAACAATGTAATATTGAAGTCTGTAATCATTTAAATGACACTTTAGTAATTCACAAAAATTAACTTAATTTTGATGTAGAAGTTTATAAACATCGTATTCTTACCGTTGCTGAAATCAATCACTCTCAATCAGTTGCGCATGAATCCCTTTTGCAATCTATTAAAAATAAAATCAATAAAGACATTCAAGACGAAGAGATTCAGCAGAAAATTTTTGGACTTTTAACTAAATATCATGATGTTTTTTCCACTACGGATGGATCCTTAGGAAAAACAGATGTGATCGAGCATCAAATAAGGTTAAAGGACAAGCAAAAAATTATCTATGTACCCTCGTACAGACTCCCTATGAAAATCCAGAATGAAATAAATGACGAAGTAGGTAAAATGCTAGAAGAAGGAGTCATTAGGAAATCAAACAGCCCATATAATTTTCCTTTAATAGTTGTACCGAAAAAAGATCAAACATGGCGTATCTGCATCGACTTCCGTCGTCTAAACGAGGAGACGATCCCTGATCGATTCCCAGTGCCATGTACTGACGATATTTTGTCTTTGTTAGGTCAGAATAAATATTTTACCAGTTTGGAATTACTTAAAGGCTTACACCAGATATCATTAGCAGAAGATAGTATCCCATACACAGCCTTCAGCACAGCCAGGGGACATTATGAATTTTTACGGATGCCTTTTGGTTTTCGTTGTGCTCCTATAACATTTACAAGAATGATTAACATAGTGTTTGGAGACTTGTTAGGGGATATATTGCATGCCTATATGGATGATCGTGTAATCTTTTCCAACACCTTAGAAGAACATCAACGTAAGTTAGAACTAGTGCTACAGAGATTAAGACAACATAACTTAAAGGTAAAGAATAGTAAGTGTGAATTTTTCAAAACATAATTAATATATTTGGGTTTCATGGTGTTAAGCCAAGGTCTTAAAGTAGTCCATGATAAGGTGTCGGCTATACGTAATTTTCCCATGCCTACTATTGTCAAGGGAATACAGCAATTTCTGGGTTGTAGTGGATATTACAGGCGTTTTATACGCAACTATTCAATAATAGCCGCTCCTTTAACTGATCTTACGAAGAAGGGCGTAGATTTCATATGGTCTGAGCATCATCAACAGGCGTTTTATACCTTGAAAGATGAACTGTGTAGTTCTCCTAACTTAAAATTTCCTGAATTCGGTAAGGAATTCTTCATTGCAACAGACGCCTCAGACTTAGGAGTAGGAGGGGTATTGCTTCAGCAATATGATAAACAATTTTTCCCGATAGCTTTTTATTCTCGAAAATTGAGAACTTCCGAAAGTAAGTATGCAGTAATAGACAAGGAAGGGCTAGCTATTGTTAATTCACTAGTGCATTTTAAGTTCATAATTTACGGTTATCCCGTTAAGGTTCTTACTGACCATAAACCACTAACCGAGTTCTTTAAAGGCTTCAACCACAGCCCTAAACGAACTCGGTGGCATTTGATCATTCAAGATTTTGGCGCAAGAATCAGGTATTTACCTGGGAATGCAGATATCATTGCGGATGCATTATCACGCAACCCCGTGTCATCTTGTACGGAGCCTTTAGCTGAATTAATAGATATATCAACATCCATGCCTATTGTTAAAACTATATCTGAACAAGAAGATTTGGGCTGGAGCGCTGAATTATTACAGACTGAGCAAAGAAAAGATCAGAAAATAGAAACAATTATAAATGCTTTGAAAGGTAATCATAAGGAAAAGGGATATATAAAGTATAAGCAGCAAAATTATAAAATCAAAGATGATATTCTGTGTAGGACTGTGACAAGGAAAACCCGCAATACACCACATGTAACTAACGACCAGGTAGTATTACCAATCACACTTATTTCCACTGTCCTGAATTGGTTGCATTCAAATCCATTACATAGACACCTGGGGTTCTCATTAATGTCACAGAAAGCCAAATCATTGTTTTATTGACATACAATGCTTACAGATATAAAAAGACACATAGCTAATTGTCGTACATGTCAGGAAAACAAAGGGCATACGAAAACACCTGTCAGCCTAGGGGCTTATCCCGTGCCCAATCAACCCTTTGAAAGAATACATTTAGATTTGTTAACAGGATTTTACGAGTCAGACAGAGGAAATAAGCACCTCTTAGTAATTATAGATGTTTTAACTCGATATACAGAACTAATAGCGCTTAAAACTAAAACTGCGATTGAATGCGCTAGGAAGTTTTACGAGTGTTACATTTGTAAACATGGAATTCCACACATGATAATCTCAGACTCGGGTGGTGAATTTAATAATCACTTTCTTACCTCATTGTATGAATTCCTTAGCATAAAGAAAATAGATACCATGATATATCACCCAGAGTCGAATGGGATAGTGGAAAGAGCAAAAAGAAAGTTTTAAATATATTAAGAGTAACACTAGGGGGATCAGACCCCAACTGGGATATTGCAATACCGGCGGCACTGAGTACTCTGAATCATTCATATCATATATCAATTAAAATGTCACCGCATGAAGCATTGTATGGTACCCCAGTTAGAACGCCTTTCCATGTATTAACGCCTACAACTAATCTATCAAATCCTTTTAAAGAATGTATAAATGCAAGCAAAAGTCGATATGATATCCTTCGAAAAAATTTAGAAGAATCACAAATCATAATGAAAAGGAATCATGATAAAATAGCGAAGCCAACTAAAACATATACCGTGGGTGATAACGTGTATATACAGATCAATGTGCGTAAAGGACTCAATTATAAACTAACACCAAAGTTTGAAGGCCCATTTAACATTTTGGAAACATTAACAGCCAATAGGTTTAGAGTTCAAAACGTATCCCAACCCACGGATGAGAGAATAGTACCATTGGCTCACATAAGAAATTAAAAAAAAAGAAAAAAAAAGAAAAGAAAAGGAGAGGGAAAGAAGTGAGGGAAAATTTTTTTATTTTATGTGATTAAAAGTTTTCTTCTTAATACAGGAGTAATTACATATATTTTTCTCGTTACAGGTTTCCAAGATGAATTTTTTGTTGTTGGGAGTGATATTGTTCGCTCAGACATTTTTTCTCGTGTGGGATGAGCTCTAAAACTCATACTCAATGTGTGCTTATCAAAGTAGCCCACTAATAAATGGTGGCAGCGGTGGGATGAGCTCTAAAACTAAAAGTATAGATTTTAAATATGGCACTATAGTTGAAAGACAAGAAGACGTTTTTATTACATCGAGCAACGTAGTTGTAGAAGTGAATATGCAAGCAATTTTTCTTCCAGAGAATGATGTCACTAGCTTAAAAACTGCCATTTCAAGGTTTTCTGTCTCATTGGATGAGTTGCATAAAAGACATTTTCATTTGACTACAGAGAGTTTGCTTGGATCGACATCAAAAGTTGCAGAGATGCTATGTGATGACTTGAAAAATAAGACTTACGAGACAGAATCTTTGGTTTATGACCTTTTGATGTGGACTGTAGGACACGAACATAAAGAAAGAGGAAATCCGTTTATTTATGCTGCATTAAACATCTTTGGGTCTATTGCAAGTTTAGGTTTAGGAATTTCCAATCGTCTTAAGATTAGTAATCAAAATAAGAAAATTGAGTTCTTGACTCATGAAGATGAATTGATTATGTCAGAACTAAGGAATCAGTTAGCTTCGATCAATCAAATTATGGATTTAGTATATGAACATTCAAATAATATCATTCAGATTATGGAAGTACAGGATTTGTTGGCAACGTTAACGTATTATGATCCAAAGATACATCACATACATAACAGAATTGCACATTTCATTGAGAAATCCAAGGATTATGTAGAAGCTATCACGTTAGCAACTAAAGGTGTACTGTTGCCCCATTTGTTGCCTATAAATTACTTTAAGTTAATTCTGGAGAACGGAAGGGATAAACTAGGCTATGTTCCTTTGTTAGGCGAAGGTAGGATAGAATTTTATTACAGCCTAATTACAGTAAGCGTTGAAAATAACAAGATTAGGATTATAATTCCCTTTGATTCTTCTAAAGCCTGGCAATCTTACAGGATTTCACCATTTCCGACTTTCATGACGAATCACTCAAATCCAGTAATATCCAGTTTGACAGGACACGTATTGATTTCCCCAGACAAGGAAACATATACGGTCATTAAAGACTTAAATCAATTAACTTACTGTTCAGACGCAATGAATAGAAAAATATGTACAGCTGACTCATTTGAATTCCATAAATCCTTAATGGATGCATGCGAGTTAGGTATAGTGCTAGACGGTGCTCTCTCCCATACAAGTGAAAATTGTCTGGATAAGCTTTATCCCTTTGACAATAATGAGTTCAATTGCAGACTGAACAATGGCTCGTGGATACGATACGACAAGGACGGCTTCAATGTATCATGCCCACACGGATCCACGTCATTTGCACACATCTTTGTTGCAGCAGATGGTTGTATCAGGACTTCCCCTAATTCCATGGTGACCGGGCTAAGGACACTCATCAGAGAACGAGCCTACTTCGCGAACTTCATGTGGACGTCTACAATGCCAGCACTACCTCTCCCGTACAACAAACAGGTTACCAAGCGGTTGATGAAATTGACCAAGCTGGACCACCTGTCACCGACTTATAAGGAATTTCTTCACCCCATACTACTAGCAGGATTAAGCGTTACGGTGATGATATTTATCGCTGTGAACATCCTTGTATGGCGTATGTTACGGAACAGTTGGAAGCTAAAACAGAACGTTTTGCCATGTCCAGACCATACACCTCATTTAATTCAGTTTAAAGCCGTTTGAAGTGGCCACCTCATTCGCTAAAGGAGTAAAATGATCTAGAAATTGTGTTTGTACGAAAAGCTGTTAGTACGCTAGTAATGTGTAATTGAGGAAATTTTTAAACTTTGCATTGTTAAAAATACATTTTAAAAAAAACATTTAAAAAATATAAATCATTTTTTCTCTCGGCATCTAATAAAATATATAAGCCGGAATGTTAAAAGAAAAGAGGAAAAAAAATAAAAATAACAGAATCTATGGGCATCTAAAAAAATATATCAGCCCAATACATATATATATATATATATATATATATATATATATATATATATATATATATATATATATATATATATATATATATATATATATATATATATATATATATATATATATATATATATATATATATATATATATATATATATGTACGAAACCGTGGTACGTGTACGTACCAGGAATTCGTGTTTGTGCACTAAAATTGAATCTTTACCAAGGTAACAAATATTTTTATTAGTTACCGTATTGTGTTAATCTATGTTTCTGACAAAGGTAACAATTATTCTTTAACAAGTTACCGAATCATATGTATATCAGTATTTTTTTGGTACCATATAATCATTTGCTAGCAATGTACCATATATATGATCTGTATTTATCATGCATTTTTTTTCTTTGCTTTGGTAATATCTTTTCATATGCATTATTGTTATTATTTTTTTGATGTGCCTATTTGGACATTCGTCCTCATTTGCTTATGGCTAAAGTTAAACAAAGCATAATACATGTATCCAGTCACACCTATTAAACATATTTTGGCTTCTTAAATTTTTTTGAAAAAATTGAGATAGCTGGGCGAGCTAATGTAATAAATGAAATAGTTAATTATGACATGTTTAAAACATATGACGTAATATGTCATTGTGGATGAAGATGCTAGCGTGAGATTTGCTGTAGTCATATAAAATCATAAACAGGATGTACTTTCCAGCCTCGGCAATGTAGCATTTTTCTGAAACGTCAACACAAATGCATAGCGTGTGAAAGATTTTGTCGTCTATCGGATGCAGGTGTCTTCCGAGAAAGAATGTAAAGTTCCATATTGTGTTTAAATGCTAAAACAAATAAGCATACGATATCTGTGATATCGATAATTTAGGCAGTTCATATCTATACTTCACCTGAATTGGTTATCCGACCAAACCAGCTCCACTCCTGTGATGGAGATGTTTAACACTGCTGTTTTTAGAGAATAAATCACTTTTAAAGTTACTAAGATGAGCTTTATTTTCAAGACTCAACATCTTAAACAACACATACTCAATGTATGCTTATAAAAGTAGCACACTAATATATATATATATATATATATATATATATATATATATATATATATATATATATATATATATATATATATATATATATATATATATATATATATATATATATATATATATATATATATATATCCCTGGATAGGTACGGTGGGTCGTTCGCGACCCCGAGCGTCAAAAAAAAACAGGTTTTTCTCACGTGACTCACCCCCGTGACTGAATTTGTGGGTGATCGACCTGCAGGAGGTGTCTCCCCTACACGCTCTAGTAGTGTCCAGATGTGCATTGCTGTAGCTGTACTCCTTCCCCGATTTCTGAGACGCGTCGGGGTCGTTCGCGTCCGAGTTTA
>NC_090734.1:44160313-44165313 GCF_036898095.1 Palaemon carinicauda
ATGGTAACGATGTTTATGATTATTTTTTCGTGTATTTAGGGAACTGACATGACAAATAGAATTGGTCAAATCACTTAAAGTTTGTGTCTAAAGAACCAGTTGTTAAAGTCTCCAGGAGCACATGTTGATTCTTTGATATGATAATTAGTCCTATGCCAAGAAGTTATTATTCGAAGCAATTGTAACTCCATTGACACATAAATATTATGCAGTCAAGAAACTTGTAGAATTGAAGTCAACACTTTCAGGGTGATCCATAAGCCTTTTTAGCCTATATGGAGACCTATTAAAACTTCCCTAAAAAACTCGATGTCTAAGATGACGATGATTTCTAGCACTTTATAAGGCATGGTATTATTAGCTGTTATTATTCTCTAATTCAGATAACAATTGGAAGCACACCCTAATTAAGTGGAATTGAAAGTGGCATATCTAGGCTGTTTAAAGGTATAATAAAAGAAATTAAAGGATCTGTGAAGAAAAAGAGAAACTTATACGAAGAATATAGAACCAAGCACAACCCTAGTTACCAAAGTTGGTGTTGGTAGTACATATAAATCTTGCATCCTATTATAAAAAGGATGGCAATTAGGATATAGCAAATTTGCTCGTAAATTGACCAATTTTTCATAGTCCAAACACAAGAGTAGGGAAACATTAAGAAATTGCTGTCAATAGTTTATATATGTCATGTATGTTTTTGATGTTGTTACTGTTTTTAGAATGATTTATTGTTAATTGGTTCTCATCATTTAATTATTTCCCATTTTCCTTTCCTCACGAACCTATTATTCCCTATTGGAGCCCTTGGGCTTATAGCATCTTGCTTTTCCAAATAGGGTTGTAGCTTGGCTAATAATAATAATAATAATAATAATAATAATAATAATAATAATAATATTTCTGTAACGCGTGAGTATGAATACAAATTTGCTCAAACGTCTAAACATTGCAGTGGATGGCATTTTATATACCTGTGTGTTGAGAGTAAGAGGCTTATTTTTTTCTAGTACAAAATTTTCACATTTTAGTAATGATGAATTGATTGAAACCTCAATGCAGGCTTATGGGAAAATATTTGAACAAAGGACTACTTTACACAGCCTCACATAAGCAGAAATTCAAAAAAATGGTAGTGGCAGTTATGCAATTTCTCCCAACTCTTACATGTTCTATTGCCGAAAAATATAATATTTTGTGAGGTCAACTTTATTGAGGTATCCAAAGAAATTTATCTTGTGATAAGCATGTAAACAATATAGTTCTATGATGATTCATGGTTTTAATTCCGATGGGGACCCTATAACTGATTTTCTAAATATACACCTTGTTCAATGAACACACACAATATTACAAACAAACACATATACACGCTCATACACACACACACACACACACACACATATATATATATATATATATATATATATATATATATATATATATATATATATATAGAGAGAGAGAGAGAGAGAGAGAGAGAGAGAGAGAGAGAGAGGAGAGAGAGAGAGAGAGAGAGAGGAGAGAGAGAGAGAGAGAGAGAGAGATTAATTGCGTGTAATAGCTAAACAATTTCTTCCGTTTACAGTTATATTATATTGTTCCAAGTTCCGAAATTACTCTTCGAGTCTCATGTATGGGTCGATGCTGTAAAATATTCATAAATAACACTATAAATGAGTTATGCAGTCCTTGAGGACATCCAGAGAGAGAGAGAGAGAGAGAGAGAGAGAGAGAGAGAGAGAGAGAGAGAGGTAAAGTAATAGTATCTGGTTTCAGTTCCCGTTTCCTCAGCATAGATGTTCACTGAATTGTTAGCCAGGAAAGCCCAACTACTCACTGAGGCCTCCCCAGTAAATAATATGATCTCACGTCGCCGGGCTGGGACTGATCTGCTGCCAAGCGAATGCTGGGCAAACACGTTACCACTGTGATATCAAAGAGGCTAGAAGCTAATATAGTAATTGACCACCACATAAATTCATATTTGGACATTCATGGATATCATAAAATTATTATCCCTTGATAGTGCAGTGTTTCCAGAACGAGTTACCTTGTGCTTTGAAAGACTCAGATATATTTTTAAAATGCTAGAGTAGTTGCTAAAGACTTTCATCTGTACATGGATATTCACAGATCGCCAAGTTTTGTAATAAATTTACGTTGGGATTGTCTGCTGTAGAATATTTTCAAAGCCATTCAGGTTCAAAAGAAAGTTCATCTCAGTCTTTAGATCGGAAGCCACTTGCCCTTTATTCATAAACAATTCTTCATTCCCTTTTCGTTGAGCTTTGTAGTCTCATGGCCATCATTCGTGAACGGATAGCGTTGACACTTGAAATATAATGTTATTCATATACAGTAAAATCCTTGATACGTTTCTAAATCAATTCTTATCGCAGAAGCTTCAATTTTCCTGATAATTACCGAATCCCTATTGCCCTATCGGATATGGTTATCCCTGAGTAAATAAAACAATATCTTATTTTCCTTTTCTTTTTTATTTCTATGGGTGATTTTTTAGGTGGAAATGCTGTAATTATTGAGTAGTTGTTTTTCTAGTTTTTGGAGGATTTGTTTGTAAGGATTCTTATATTATCATTTGCCGGGAGCATATTACACTAGATAATCATGTTCTATAGTCCTCCACATACCATTTGTTTCCCATTTAATATGTTCATGACGATTGTGCTCTGTAGAATAATTTACCCGTTTACTTGTAAATCAAAAAAAATATATTTTCGTTAACAGGAATAATGGAATAAACGAATGATAAAAATTTTATTAAAATAAGGGTGAATTATATTGTTCAAAATGCCTCAATTCTCAATAATATAAATGAATGTCTTGTCTTGGCTTCGCAAAAATTTCGAATGATCTAGGTTGGAATGGTCTAGTGGAGCAGTTTCATGGTGCCGCTCGGGAGAGATTTCTTTTATTTCGGGAGAGAGAGTGAGAATCTAGGAACTGACGGTCTAAGACTGAATTTTTGTAGGACTCGGACCCCAATCCGGCGACCACCAACCTAGGACGCTTCCAATAGGCCAGCACATAAAATTTCACGTAGTATGTGCACCTTCCTTTCTATAACATTTGGATATTATATTATTCAGACTTATATTTAGGAACAAAACCCACCAAATATGTAGTTGTAGGAAGCCTATTATCAAAAAAAAAAAAAAAAAAAACATTACTTTAGTTCTATCTCAAATGAAACACACCTGAACTCAGGGGACTTTTATTCATCTTATATTTACCTTTTCTAATCAGGAGCTCCAAAATTTATTTATACCTTCATTTTGCATGTAGAAAATAATTCATATCAGAATGAATAACCTTGCGCTTATTCGATTTAGGATTTTTTCATTTTATTTCTCCTGCTTTATTATAAAGAAGAAATATAAAAAAAAAAATAGATATAGTATGAAAAATAACACATGTCCATATCGATATTCTCGATTACCTACTGCATAGTTTTTACCCATTATATGGGAAACAAATACACAAAGGTGTTTTAATCATACATTTCTCATAAAGTGTTTGCAAAATTGATATCTGGTTAACAGTATTAACATACATAAGTTCATAGATCGAAAATATGAACATTTCTGTTAAATTAAACATATTCTTTGCGTATTTTTTCATTCTATTTCTGAACACACGACTCTACAAATTAGTATTCATAACAGTCAGCTCAGGAGAAATGAGTTCCCATGTTAATAAGCAAGTCCATAAAGAAAAAAAAAAAGATAGTAATAATAATAATAATAATAATAATAATAATAATAATAATAATAATAATAATAATAATAATAATAATAATAATAATAATAATAATAATAATAATAAAAAGAAGAAAAAGAAGAACAAGAAGAAGAGATAGTAGAAAGGAATAATGTTCAATTAATCAATGTTTTCTTTAGATGTTACCTTTTCGGGACATTATATCAATATAACATGGAATAATTCTACAGTAAAGCAATCCTATAGCAATTAATAGAACCCCAATTTTTCTTTGAAACTTAATTTCTGAAGAGCAATTAAAACTGCAGCTTCTTATTTCTCCGAGGTACAACCTAATTGCAGGAATTTTATATATAGTTTGCTACTCCACACGCCGGTTACTAACAACGTCCAATATTTTACTTAATTTTAAACTGGTGTCAATTCTCGCATCGATTTTGTTTGAGAAGTAGAGTAAAGGCTCCAGTTACCTTCTGCCAGAAAGGATTCAGGAATTCATTATGAATTATTCTGGATTTTTCTTCCAAATAATTTTTATCTAAAACCCGATGATTGATGTTATATACTTGGCAACTTATATCTGATCATGACTATCATTTAAAGTCTACTTAAGGAAAGTATTGTTATGAATAGCCTAATGTGCTGAGTAACTTGTCCAATTAAATGCTGCAAATCAATATCAAATACGAAAACTAAATTTCTATTTAGTTAGGTACGATCAGAATTTCCTAATATAAATGTTTCAAGGAACCTTCTGGAGATTAATATCCTTGCTTCTACTTAAGGTTTTTGGCCCAGTTTTGAATGTTACATAGGCTCTTCTTACCTTTGGTGATGGCCAGGTAACCATATTATATAAATCTGAAATATTACAAAGAACGTATTAAATGAATTATGTGCTCATCTTGAACCTGTTCACTCAAAGGCCAATAACAGAGAATAATTTGGTAGCAGGGTTTGTTTGGAGATATATCAAGTAAGAACTACAACATATTGGACAATTGTGTAACATTTTTTAATCTAAGGTATGAGTAAGTTTTCTCAAAAATAACCAACTTTCACAATTTATCTGCTTTGTTTAGGTCTAACAGTGAACATCATCATAGTTGTCCCATAACCTAGACAAATAAGTAATTTTCTTATTTGTGCATCTGTTATCCATAGCTAATACATATTTAATATAGGTTTTCTTGAATGACTTTTTATATATTTAAGTACCGCATAAGGTCTTTTTGTATAGCATGCAATCAAGTATC
>NC_090734.1:44177813-44192813 GCF_036898095.1 Palaemon carinicauda
TATATATATATATATATATATATATATATATATATATATATATATATATATACATATATAGATATATATATATATATATATATATATATATATATATATATATATATATATATATATGCATATTTAGATACATATATATGTATATATATATATAATATATATATATATATATATATATATATATATATATATATATATATATATATGTATATATATATATATATATATATATATATATATACATATATATACAGTAAATATATATATATATATATATATATATATATATATATATATATATATATATATATATATATATATATATATATATATATATATATATATATATATATATATATATATATATATATATACAGTATGCATATATATATATATATATATATATATATATATATATATATATTTATATATAAACAATGGATACATATATACAGTATATATATATATATATATATATATATATATATATATATATATATATATATATATATATATATATATATATATACATATATATATATATATATATATATATATATATATATATATATATATATATATATATATATATATATATATATATATATATATACACACAATATATATTTATATAAATATATATATACATATATATATATGCATATATATATATATATATATATATATATATATATATATATATATATATATATATATATATATGCATATATATATATATATATATATATATATATATATATATGCATATATATATATATATATATATATATATATATATTTATGTATAAATATATATATATATATATATATATATATATATATATATATATATATATATATATATATATATATATATATATATATATAAACAATATATATACAGTATATATATATATATATATATATATATATATATATATATATATATATATATATATATATATAAACAATATATATATATATATATATATATATATATATATATATATAAATATATATATATATATATATATATATATATATATATATATATATATATATATATATATATATATATATATATATATATATATATATATATATATATACATATATATATATATATATATATATATATATATATATATATATATATATATATATATATATATATATATATAAACCGTATATAGAAATTATTAATAATGCATTTGTAATGTATTCCGGTATTTCTAACAGAATTATTTCTTTTAACATTGCCAATTGAATTATCCCTTAGCATAAACTTATTCATATGAAAATAGAAATTACCTTAATGATTATGCATGATGTTAACTATTCGTATCAAGAGATGACCATGCAACTATTATGGAAGGATGTTGCCAAAACAAGCCCCATATCCTGAATCACACCTACTGACAATTGTGTCCGCTACACAAACTTAACCCTTACGTTATCTAAACCAGACTCTAAGACAAGAGGAAAAAAAAAATATATAAATAAATAGATAAAAACTTATCCTTAGAACTATATTTCTTGAAACTAAAATAATACCAAAACCATCCACAATCAAAATACTTAAAACTAGTCATTAACTTGATATTAAATATATAAAAACGTAACACCCTTCAAATAAAAAAGAAGACCTATCAAACTTAAAACTAAATTGGACACCAACACCAAAAATAAATATATTATCTTTTATAGGACACCAACACTGTCCTCAACACAAAACCGACTGTCTTTTACGGCAAGCTACCACTATCACAGCTTTGTGGTCAACAGATTAAACTGTGTGGCAATTTGCCACAACTTCCTCGCTGATTGGTTTGATAGTCGTTATTATCATTATCATCATCATCATCATCAATCCAAAGACACAAGCCAGGTCATCAATGGTTGAGCAATTGAATAGCTGTCTAAATACAATCCTTTATTACAGACCTGGTAAGCAACAATAAATACACTTTCAAAAAATAACTCTCCAAAAGAAGAATGACTGCCTGCAAAAATACAAAAGAAAAACACGCATAGCTAACTAAACTATCGCACTATAATCAAAGATAAATAATAAACTGTTCCTATCATTCACAATCACGACAAGAAAATATGAACAAAACTGTACTTTGTAAAAATAAACAATCACTTCCACGCTGGTAAAGAAAAAAATTAAAATAAAACAAAAATTAATCCTCCACATTCCTCCCCCTTTACTTTGCCAAATCCTACTACATTTTCTCATAACCACTTACATTATTTTTTACATTACCCAGTCGCAGTCGAGAACAGGATCTCTACTCCGAGTAAATTGGCCATCATAGACTCTCTCATTCACTTCTTCCATATCACAATCATTCGCTACATTAACACTATTCCTATCTAAACCACTATTATCTAATATATCATGTACAATCCCATCTACCTCGTTCTCATCTGGCCCTAAAATTACATTCATTTCTATAAACAGTTCATCCATTTCATCAAAAACATTCTCAACTTTAGCAAAAGATTCATTCATGCTACTTATCATTCTCCTATCTTTCATTTTCGCATTCGTCATTCTTTCTTTTATATCATCAAATGAAAAGCAGCACATACTATAGGTATCATTCATACTCAGCCATGATTCATCTGTATCAACACATCTATCTTCCATACATACTTGTACATTTACACCCTTGTCATACTTATTCAGACTCCTACCAATGCCTATAAATTTCCCTTGCACTTTCTCCTCACTTGAAACTTTTAAACGCCTCTTTTTCCTATATTCAACTAACACTAATTGTTTACTTTCTAGTCCTAACTTCTCATGCATACAAGGTACATACTTACTCATTTCCAACCAATTATTTATCCGATTCTCACGAACATTGATCCTATTCCTCCCACACACACAGGAGGACTCACTCTGCTGTAACCTCTTACACTCTAGTTTCCTGAACATCCTGGCTGACTTAATCCCTTCTTCCTACATACTCTAGCTATATGCCCATCTACACCATATTAAGTACATTTAATCCGCGGCTC
Source organism: Palaemon carinicauda (assembly GCF_036898095.1). Taxonomy (NCBI): domain Eukaryota; kingdom Metazoa; phylum Arthropoda; class Malacostraca; order Decapoda; family Palaemonidae; genus Palaemon; species Palaemon carinicauda. The sequence continues at coordinate 44,180,844 of NC_090734.1, forward strand.
CTTGCACATTCTAGCATAAGGATCATCCTCACCATAATTACCACAAATCACATTCATATGATTACTATGACATCCACTCGCTATGTGCCCAGTCATACCACACCGATAACATTTTACCCCTTTCTCTTTCTTGCACTCGCTAATTCTACGCCCTACCTCACCACATCTAAAACAAGCACCTAGAGCCCATCTACATTCATTCTTATTATGCCCTACTTTCCCACAAATATAACAATTTTCATCATGGACACGACTATCTGACATACCTCGTTGCGCACTCACACTCTTATCCCTATTGCGCCAATTACCCTGCCTAAATCCACCATTTGCTTGCACAGTTCCTCCGTTAGTTGCCCTAATACTCCTATCTATTACCTGATCAGCTATCCTCATTGTCCCTCTCAAAATTGCATCCTCATAACTACCAACTTCTATTACACTTTCTTCCATTCCAGTTCTTACACTCACAGATTTACTTTCTTTCATGCACCTATCTAACTCATAATCCTTAACTATCTTTAAAATATCATCCCATGTCAGTCTTTCTATCATCCACCTTATTTTCTCCTTCCGTTTCAAATGAATAAACTCAGCAACATTCTCAGGTACAGTAGCCAAAAACTTCTTCATTAACTCCTCATTTTCATTTATGCCTTCATCCCCATAGTTCTTCCTAGATAACATTCCCAACCTACATACATACATCGATATCGCTTCTCTTACATTCATCCGTGCCTAATCAAAATCATTCTTGCGCTTATATTAACACTCCCTTTTATACGTTTCACCTGCTCAAGTATTCTCTTTTTCACACTTTCATAATCAACATCCCCTACACTCATTATCACACCGTACATCGTCAACAAATACCCAGTCAAATACTCTCCTAACTTCCTAGACCAAACTCTCTTACTATATCCATACTTATCCTGACAATAACTCTCATACTCACTAAAAAAATCATACACACCCCTACTACTATGCTCATTGAACCTTTCATACCTCGGTACCTCTCTCATAAACACTGTCTTACAAACTTCAACTTCATTCTCACTATCTTCACTGTCTACTCCCTTGTTGCCTTCTTCCTCATTTGAATATAATGAATCCACTTCAACACTTGAATTCCTATCCTTAACCATTCCTTTCTTACCCTTTTTCTCACTTACCACTTTCACCATTCACGATCATCCTCGCTCTCATACTGACCTTTCTTGTTTTCCCTCTTCTCATTACTTTTACCTTTCCTTTCATCTTTCCTCTCACCTTTCTGTTCATCCTTACTATACCTAGTCCCTTTAACTTCACTATCACTATTAATATTACTATCACTTCCTTTCCCATAATCCCTTACCTTAGCTTTCTCTTCCACTATCACCCCATTACCCGAAGCAGAAACCACTCCTCCGACTTCACCTTCACCCACGAAAGTTTTCATCATTCCCCATCATAGTTTCCATTCGTTCCTCATTCTCTTTCATCCTCATCTCAAAACATTCTTCCATTCTCTCTACAGTTCTCTTTAACTCCCTAAGCTCCTTCTGCATCGCCTCATTCTCACAGTTCAACCTCTCATTCTATACTAGCAACCTCTCTTTTTCTACAGGCAACTTCTCCTCACGCCCCTTAATCATCCGCAATTCCTCCTTCAAAACCCTTAACTGTTCTTCCATTTTTTTTTCTGACTTAATTCTAATTTCGTATCCTATCCGTCCTTCATCAAAGAGTCCAGTTATCAGTCCAGCCTCGGCAGTCCCTGTTCGGGTGCCAAAATAATGTGGCGGATGTTGCAAAAATAAGCCCCACACCCTGAACCACACCTACTGACAATTGTCTCCGCAACACAAACTTAACCCTTACGTTATCTAAACCCGACTCTTACACAAAAAAAAAAAAAAAAAAAAAAAAACCATACCCTTAGAACTATATTTCTTGAAACTAAAAGGTAAATGTCTAGGAAAAGGCCGCACCCGTTTTTCAAGTATTAACGACGAAAATCGCCAAAAAGCAACCAGATTATTGTTGCACACTGCATAGAAACATGAGGAAATGAATAAAAAAGAAACTAGACTCAACTCTTACACACAAAATGTAAGAATAAACCTACTACTACAATTATGGGGGACCCCAGTGGGAAGCGGGGTTTTTGGGTGGGGGAGGAGGAGAAAAGTGATTTTTCGGGGAACTACCGAACCTAATACAACCAACTAACCTACCCTGGGGGGCCTGTACCCCTACCTAGGCCTACCGGGGGGGGGCCTCCGACCCCCTGCGACCCCCCCTTAAGGACACAGTGATTTTCAGGGCACCACCGAACCTAATACACCCACCTAACCTAGCCTAGGGTTCCTGTACCCCTACCGGGGGGGGGGGGGGTGCTCTGCCCCCCCCCCCTGCGACCCCCCCTGAAGGACACTACCTAACACATCCATCAAACCAAATACAAAGTGATGGTACTGCTGTATACATCGTTATACTATCACCATTATAATATACTCCATAAATTTATGAAGCTTACCTTAAACTGTTGGTTCATAAAGATGTGCTGGTGCTTTGAGGAAAACGTGAAGCCGTTGCAAAGGTTCCTTGACATGCAGGGCAATTTTTATTTTGTAAAATTAAATTGTGTCTCTGTTCCAAATCCACTAGTTTTTCAATAATCCCCGAATAAGTTTAAATAAATTCATTGTTAGTTAGGAAACAGTCAGGACAAGAAGATGGAATTTCAACTTTTTGTGCAACATGAGATGATGTGCTTGCTATGGTCTCCATGTCTAAGAACGAAATGAAATGCGTGGGCAAGATAATGTATTGTCGCGCTGTTTTATTGTCGCGCTGGGATTGGCCAAACATGTATGACGTCATAGTGGATAGGCGCTGTGATTGTCCAAACGTGTAAGACTTCATAGTGGACTAGTTTGTCTGCGGATTATAGTGGTTACAGGGCTCATTTGAGCAAAAAAAAGACACAGTCAACAATAACAACAGACTTAGAAAAATCTGGGAGGAAGACAAAAGTAGCGTGAGTTTGATCGTCGATATTTCGACGATTATTGATTTTCACTAAATTATCTCACTTGTATACCATTATTTACATACATTCCTACACATTTTAGTAAAAATAAATTGAATATCACTGATATCTCCATGCGGCCCTTTCCTACACATTCCCCAACTAAAATAATACCAAAACCTTCCACAATCAAAATACTTAAAACTAATCATAAACTTGATATTAAATATATAAAAACGTAACACCCTTAAAATAAAAAAAAGACCTATCAAACTTAAAACTAAATTGGACACCAACACCAAAAATAAATATATTATCTTTTATAGGACACCAACACTGTCCTCAACACAAAGCCGACTGTCTTTTACGGCAAACTACCACTATCATATCTTTGTGGTCAACAGATTAAACTGTGTGGCAATTTGCCCCAACTGCCTCATTGATTAGGTTGGTAGTCATCATCATCATCATCATCATCATCAATCCAAATACACAAGCCAGGTCATCAATGGTTGAGCAATTGAATAGCTCAGTCTAAATACAATCCTTTATTACAGACCTGGTAAGCAACAATAAATACACTTTCAAAAAATAACTCTCCAAAAGAAGAATGACGGCCTGCAAAAATAAAAAAAGAAAAACACGCATAGCTAACTAAACTATCGCACTATAATCAAAGATAAATAATAAACTGTTCCTATCATTCACAATCACGACAAGAAAATATAAACAAAACTGTTCTTTGTAAAAATAAACAATCACTTCCACGCTGGTAAAGAAAAAAATTAAAATAAAAACAAAAATTAATCCTCCACATTCCTCCCCTTTACTTTGCCAAATCCTACTACATTTTCTCATAACCACTTACATTATTTTTCCCATTACCCAGTCGTAGTCGAGAACGGGATCTCTACTCCGAGTAAATTGGCCATCATAGACTCTCTCATTCACTTCTTCCATATCACAATCATTCGATACATTAACAGTATTCCTCGCCAAACCACTATTATCTAATATATCATGTACAATCGCATCTACCTCCTTCTCATCTGGCCCTAAAATTACATTCATTTCTGTAAACAGTTCATCCATTTCATCAAAAACATTCTCAACTTAAGCAAAAGATTCATTCATGGTACTTATCATTCTCCTATCTTTCATTTTCGCATTCGTCATCCTTTCTTTTACATCATCTAATGAAAAGCAGCACATACTATACTTATCATTCATACTCAGCCATGATTTATCTGTATCAACACATCTATCTTCCATACATACTTGTACATTTACACCCTTGTCATACTTATTCAGACTCCTACCTATGCCTATAAATTTCCCTTGCACTTTCTCCTCACTTGAAACTTTTAAACGCCTCTTTTTCCTATATTCAACTAACACTAATTGTTTACTTTCTAGTCCTAACTTCTCATGCATACAAGGTTCATACTTATTCATTTCCAACCAATTATTTATCCGATTCTCACGAACATTGATCCTATTCCTTCCACACACACAGGAGGACTCACTCTGCTGTAACCTCTTACACTCTAGTTTCCTGAACATCCTGGCTGACTTAATCCCTTCTTCCTACATACTCTAGCTATATGCCCATCTACACCATATTCAGTACATTTAATCCGCGGCTCCTTGCACATTCTAGCATAAGGATCATCCTTACCATAATTACCACAAATCACATTCATATGATTACTATGACATCCACTCTCTATGTGCCCAGTCATACCACACCGATAACATTTTACCCCTTTCTCTTTCTTGCACTCGCTAATTCTATGCCCTACCTCACCACATCTAAAACAAGCACCTAGAGCCCATCTACATTCATTCTTATTATGCCCTACTTTCCCACAAATATAACAATTTTCATCATAGACACGACTATCTGACATACCTCATTGCGCACTCACACTCTTATCCCTATTGCGCCAATTACCCTGCCTAAATCCACCATTTGCTTGCACAGTTCCTCCGTTAGTTGCCCTAACACGCCTATCTATTACCTGATCAGCTATCCTCATTGTCCCTCTCAAAATTGCATCCTCATAACTACCAACTTCTATTACACTTTCTTCCATTCCAGTTCTTACACTCGCAGATTTACTTTCTTTCATGCACCTATCTAACTCATAATCCTTAACTATCTTTAAAATATCATCCCATGTCAGTCTTTCTATCATCCACCTTATTTTCTCCTTCCGTTTCAAATGAATAAACTCAGCAACATTCTCAGGTACAGTAGCCAAAAACTTCTTCATTAACTCCTCATTTTCATTTATGCCTTCATCCCCATAGTTCTTCCTAGATAACATTCCCAACATACATACATACATCGATATCGCTTCTCTTACATTCATCCGTGCCTCATCAAAATCATTCTTGCGCTTATATTAACACTCCCTTTTATACGTTTCACCTGCTCAAGTATTCTCTTTTTCACACTTTCATAATCAAACATCCCCTACACTCATTATCACACCGTACATCGTCAACAAATACCCAGTCAAATACTCTCCTAACTTCCTAGCCCAAACTCTCTTACTATCACCATACTTATCCTGACAATAACTCTCATACTCACTAAAAAAATCATACACACCCCTACTACTATGCTCATTGAACCTTTCATACCTCGGTACCTCTCTCATAAACACTGTCTTACAAACTTCAACTTCATTCTCACTATCTTCACTGTCTACTCCCTTGTTGCCTTCTTCCTCATTTGAATATAATGAATACACTTCAACACTTGAATTCCTATCATTAACCATTCCCTTCTTACCCTTTTTCTCACTTACCACTTTCACCATTCACGATCATTCCTCACTCTCATACTGACCTTTCTTGTTTTCCCTCTTCTCATTACTTTTACCTTTCCTTTCATCTTTCCTCTCACCTTTCTGTTCATCCTTACTATACCTAGTCCCTTTAACTTCACTATCACTATTAATATTAATATCACTTCATTTCCCATGATCCCTTACCTTAGCTTTCTCTTCCACTATCACCCCATTACCCGAAGCAGAAACCACTCCTCCGACTTCACCTTCACCCACGAAAGTTTTCATCATTCCCCATCATAGTTTCAATTCGTTCCTCATTCTCTTTCATCCTCATCTCAAAACATTCTTCCATTCTCTCTACAGCTCTCTTTAACTCCCTAAGCTCCTTCTGCATCGCCTCATTCTCACAGTTCAACCTCTCATTCTCTACTAGCAACATCTCTTTTTCTACAGGCAACTTCTCCTCATGCTCCTTAATCATCTGCAATTCCTCCTTCAAAACCCTTAACTGTTCTTCCATTTTTTTTCTGACTTAATTCTAATTTTGTATCCTATCCGTCCTTCATCAAAGATTCCAGTTATCAGTCCCGCCTCGGCAGTCCCTGTTCGGTTGCCAAAATAATGTGGCGGATGTTGCAAAAATAAGCCCCACACCCTGAACCACACCTACTGACAATTGTCTCCGCAACACAAACTTAACCCTTACGTTATCTAAACCCGACTCTTACACCAAAAAAAAAAAAAAAAAAAAAAAAAAAACATACCCTTAGAACTATATTTCTTGAAACTAAAAGGTAAATGTCTAGGAGAAGGCCGCACCCGTTTTTCAAGTATTAACGACGAAAATCGCCAAAAAGCAACCAGATTATTGTTGCACACTGCATAGAAACATGAGGAAATGAATAAAAAAGAAACTAGACTCAACTCTTACACACAAAATGTAAGAATAAACCTACTACTACAATTAGGGGGGACCCCAGTGGGAAGCGGGGTTTTTGGGTGGGGGAGGAGGAGAAAAGTGATTTTTCGGGGCACTACCGAACCTAATACAACCAACTAACCTACCCTGGGGGCCTGTACCCCTACCTAGGCCTATCAAGGGGGGGGGGGTCCTCCGACCCCCTGCGACCCCCCCTTAAGGCCATAGTGATTTTCAGGGCACCACCGAACCTAATACACCCACCTAACCTAGCCTAGGGGCCCTGTACCCCTACCGGGGGGGGGGGGGGGAGCTCCGCCACCCCCCCTGCGACCCCCCCCCCTGAAGGACACTACCTAACACATCCATCAAACCAAATACAAAGTGATGGTACTGCTGTATACATTGTTATACTATCACCATTATAATATACTCCATAAATTAATGAAGCTTACCTTAAACTGTTGGTTCATAAAGATGTGCTGGTGCTTTGAGGAAAACGTGAAGCCGTTGCGAAGGTTCCTTGACATGCAGGGCAATTTTTATTTTGTAAAATTAAATTGTGTCTCTGTTCCAAATCCACTAGTTTTTCAATAATCCCCGAATAAGTTTAAATAAATTCATTGTTAGTTAGGAAACAGTCAGGGCAAGAAGATGGAATTTCAACTTTTTGTGCAACATGAGATGATGTGCTTGCTATGGTCTCCATGTCTAAGAACGAAATGAAATGCGTGGGCAAGATAATGTATTGTCGCGCTGGGATTGGCCAAACATGTATGACGTCATAGTGGATAGGCGCTGTGATTGGCCAAACGTGTAAGACTTCATAGTGGACTAGTTTGTCTGAGGATTATAGTGGTTACAGGGCTCATTTGAGCAAAAACAAGACACAGTCAACAATAACAACAGACTTAAAAAAATCTGGGAGGAAGACAAGAGTAGCGTGAGTTTGATCGTCGATATTTCGACGATTATTGATTTTCACTAAATTATCTCACTTGTATACCATAATTTACATACATTCCTACACATTTTAGTAAAAATAAATTGAATATCACTGATATCTCCATGCGGCCCTCTCCTACACATTCCCCAACTAAAATAATACCAAAACCTTCCACAATCAAAATACTTAAAACTAATCATAAACTTGATATTAAATATATAAAAACGTAACACCCTTCAAATAAAAAAAAGACCTATCAAACTTAAAACTAAATTGGACACCAACACCAAAAATAAATATATTATATTTTATAGGACACCAACACTGTCCTCAACACAAAGCCGACTGTCTTTTACGGCAAACTACCACTATCATATCTTTGTGGTCAACAGATTAAACTGTGTGGCAATTTGCCACAACTGCCTCATTGATTAGGTTGGTAGTCATCATCATCATCATCATCAATCCAAATACACAAGCCAGGTCATCAATGGTTGAGCAATTGAATAGCTCAGTCTAAATACAATCCTTTATTACAGACCTGGTAAGCAACAATAAATACACTTTCAAAAAATAACTCTCCAAAAGAAGAATGACGGCCTGCAAAAATAAAAAAAAGAAAAACACGCATAGCTAACTAAACTATCGCACTATAATCAAAGATAAATAATAAACTGTTCCTATCATTCACAATCACGACAAGCAAATATAAACAAAACTGTACTTTGTAAAAATAAACAATCACTTCCACGGTGGTAAAGAAAAAAATTAAAATAAAATAAAAATTAATCATCCACATTCCTCCCCCTTTACTTTGCCAAATCCTACTACATTTTCTCATAACCACTTACATTATTTTTTACATTACCCAGTCGCAGTCGAGAACGGGATCTCTACTCCGAGTAAATGGGCCATCATAGACTCTCTCATTCACTTCTTCCATATCACAATCATTCGCTACATTAACACTATTCCTATCTAAAACACTATTATCTAATATATCATGTACAATCCCATCTACCTCGTTCTCATCTGGCCCTAAAATTACATTCATTTCTGTAAACAGTTCATCCATTTCATCAAAAACATTCTCAACTTTAGCAAAAGATTCATTCATGCTACTTATCACTCTCCTATCTTTCATTCTCGCATTCGTCATCCTTTCTTTTATATCATCTAATGAAAAGCAGCACATACTATAGGTATCATTCATACTCACCCATGATTCATCTGTATCAACACATCTATCTTCCATACATACTTGTACATTTACACCCTTGTCATACTTATTCAGACTCCTACCTATGCCTATAAATTTCCCTTGCACTTTCTCCTCACTTGAAAATTTTAAACGCCTCTTTTTTCCTATATTCAACTAACACTAATTGTTTACTTTCTAGTCCTAACTTCTCATGGATACAAGGTTCATACTTACTCATTTCCAACCAATTATTTATCCGATTCTCACGAACATTGATCCTATTCCTCCCAGACACACAGGAGGACTCACTCTGCTGTAACCTCTTACACTCTAGTTTCCTGAACATCCTGGCTGACTTAATCCCTTCTTCCTACATACTCTAGCTATATGCCCATCTACACCATATTCAGTACATTTAATCCGCGGCTCCTTGCACAGTCTAGCATAAGGATCATCCTTACCATAATTACCACAAATCACATTCATATGATTACTATGACATCCACTCGCTATGTGCCCAGTCATACCACACCGATAACATTTTACCCTTTCTCTTTCTTGCACTCGCTAATTCTATGCCCTACCTCACCACATCTAAAACAAGCACCTAGAGCCCATCTACATTCATTCTTATTATGCCCTACTTTCCCACAAATATAACAATTTTCATCATGGACACGACTATCTGACATACCTCGTTGCGCACTCACACTCTTATCCCTATTGCGCCAATTACCCTGCCTAAATCCACCATTTGCTTGCACAGTTCCTCCGTTAGTTGCCCTATTACTCCTATCTATTACCTGATCAGCTATCCTCATTGTCCCTCTCAAAAATGCATCCTTATAACTACCAACTTCTATTACACTTTCTTCCATTCCAGTTCTTACACTCACAGATTTACTTTCTTTCATGCACCTATCTAACTCATAATCCTTAACTATCTTTAAAATATCATCCCATGTCAGTCTTTCTATCATCCACCTTATTTTCTCCTTCCGTTTCAAATGAATAAACTCAGCAACATTCTCAGGTACAGTAGCCAAAAACTTCTTCATTAACTCCTCATTTTCATTTATGCCTTCATCCCCATAGTTCTTCCTAGATAACATTCCCAACATACATACATACATCGATATCGCTTCTCTTACATTCATCCGTGCCTCATCAAAATCATTCTTACGCTTATATTAACACTCCCTTTTATACGTTTCACCTGCTCAAGTATTCTCTTTTTCACACTTTCATAATCAACATCCCCTACACTCATTATCACACCGTACATCGTCAACAAATACCCAGTCAAATACTCTCCTAACTTCCTAGCCCAAACTCTCTTACTATCACCATACTTATCCTGACAATAACTCTCATACTCACTAAAAAAATCATACACACCCCTACTACTATGCTCATTGAACCTTTCATACCTCGGTACCTCTCTCATAAACACTGTCTTACAAACTTCAACTTCATTCTCACTATCTTCACTGTCTACTCCCTTGTTGCCTTCTTCCTCATTTGATTATAATGAATCCACTTCAACACTTGAATTCCTATTCTTAACCATTCCCTTCTTACCCTTTTTCTCACTTACCACTTTCACCATTCACGATCATCCTCACTCTCATACTGACCTTTCTTGTTTTCCCTCTTCTCATTACTTTTACCTTTCCTTTCATCTTTCCTCTCACCTTTCTGTTCATCCTTACTATACCTAGTCCCTTTAACTTCACTATCACTATTAATATTACTATCACTTCCTTTCCCATAATCCCTTACCTTAGCTTTCTCTTCCACTATCACCCCATTACCCGAAGCAGAAACCACTCCTCCGACTTCACCTTAACCCACGAAAGTTTTCATCATTCCCCATCATAGTTTCCATTCGTTCCTCATTCTCTTTCATCCTCATCTCAAAACATTCTTCCATTCTCTCTACAGTTCTCTTTAACTCCCTAAGCTCCTTCTGCATCGCCTCATTCTCACAGTTCAACCTCTCATTCTCTACTAGCAACCTCTCTTTTTCTACAGGCAACTTCTCCTCACGCTCCTTAATCATCCGCAATTCCTCCTTCAAAACCCTTAACTGTTCTTCCATTTTTTTTTCTGACTTAATTCTAATTTCGTATCCTATCCGTCCTTCATCAAAGAGTCCAGTTATCAGTCCAGCCTCGGCAGTCCCTGTTCGGGTGCCAAAATAATGTGGCGGATGTTGCAAAAATAAGCCCCACACCCTGAACCACACCTACTGACAATTGTCTCCGCAACACAAACTTAACCCTTACGTTATCTAAACCAGACTCTTACACAAAAAAAAAAAAAAAAAAAACCATACCCTTAGAACTATATTTCTTGAAACTAAAAGGTAAATGTCTAGGAGAAGGCCGCACCCGTTTTTCAAGTATTAACGACGAAAATCGCCAAAAAGCAACCAGATTATTGTTGCACACTGCATAAAAACATGAGGAAATGAATAAAAAAGAAACTAGACTCAACTCTTACACACAAAATGTAAGAATAAACCTACTACTACAATTATGGGGGACCCCAGTGGGAAGCGGGGTTTTTGGGTGGGGGAGGAGAAGAAAAGTGATTTTTCGGGGCACTACCGAACCTAATACAACCAACTAACCTACCCTGGGGGGCCTGTACCCCTACCTAGGCCTACCGGAGGGGGGGGCCTCCGACCCCCTGCGACCCCCCCTTAAGGACACCACCTAACACATCCATCAAACCAAATACAAAGTGATGGTACTGCTGTATACATCGTTATACTATCACCATTATAATATACTCCATAAATTAATGAAGCTTACCTTAAACTGTTGGTTCATAAAGATGTGCTGGTGCTTTGAGGAAAACGTGAAGCCGTTGCGAAGGTTCCTTGACATGTAGGGCAATTTTTATTTTGTAAAATTAAATTGTGTCTCTGTTCCAAATCCACTAGTTTTTCAATAATCCCCGAATAAGTTTAAATAAATTCATTGTTAGTTAGGAAACAGTCAGGACAAGAAGATGGAATTTCAACTTTTTGTGCAACATGAGATGATGTGCTTGCTATGGTCTCCATGTCTAAGAACGAAATGA
>NC_090734.1:44200313-44207813 GCF_036898095.1 Palaemon carinicauda
CTCTGCCTTATATCATGTTTTAAAAGCTCACCAACTTTATTATACACACAGTATGCCTACAGATTCCTGCTACAACACACCTTTAATGTACCACTGTCAGACATCTACTTTTCTTTCTGTGAAGTGTACCTGGCTATAAGATATGTCAAAAACTACATTGTTACCTCAGGTGATCTCTCTTGCCCCTGATAAATAGTATAACAAATAGTTATCAAATAGAATATTTGAAACAGTAATCCACCAATAATATAAAAAAGAAATACGTTATAGTTATGGTTAACCTAATTCTTTAGAATGCAAGGGAGGGAAAACGAGCCAGCGAAAGCAGTAATCACTTTAACGTTTGTATATAATTGGAAAGACTGTTGGAATAATTGAGTGTAATTTGTTCAGATTTTTCATAAGATAGGTTTACTTTTTAGCGAATGTGTTTAGTGATTATATATATATATATATATATATATACATATATATATATATATATATAAATATATATATATATATATATATATATGTATATATATATATATATATATATATGTATATATATATATATATATATATATAAAACATTGAAAGGGTCATATCCTATTTAATGCAATTACAATATTAGTTATATATCTTGGATTGGTTGTTAATGATAAAATTAGCTTATTATATATTTTTACAATTAATTCTGCTGAATAAAACTTCCAGCAAATGATTTTGAATTTTTAAGTATTTGTTTCAGTTTCTAATGAATAAGAAAATAAAAGCTTTTGTTAGTAGTAAATGCTTTGAACAGTTAGTTAAGCACAAGCAAATGCATCATCGTTATCAGCAATTACTTCTTATCCTTCGAATAAAACATAGCAAGGGCTTGTGCTTCACAGCAATTGCTCACAAAAGCTTAGGTAAGCTCATTAGCTGCTTTAAACTCATGTGAACCGGAAAGACCCAGATATGTATACAATTTGCCCAATCTCAGAATAATATGAGAAAATATGCTCAAGAGAAATGGTCTGAAAATATCAGTAGCCATATGTAATTGAACTAATTGATTGAACTCATATACGGATTCTAAAATATCCAAATCATGGCGATAAACATGTAAATACCTAAAGGAAAGTATTTGCAAGCAGTAATGTCTAATCCACTTTCATCTCTGAGGTGTTAACTAGCATAGATGTTCAGTTACCAGAAAGTGTACTGTATATGATTAGGATTTTGAAGAACTTCTACACCCATAACATAATGAAGAATCTCTATGATAATAGTAATAACTTTTTTTTTTTTTTTTTTTTTTTTTTTGAGGTCGATGGGTATCGTTTACGAAATTGGTCAGTGACCCCAATAGGAAGTTGAGACAAAAAAAAAAAAAAATAAAATAAAATAAAATACTTTGCAGTGTAAGCGTGACTAGCGAATCGTGTCATGGTCGCCTATATTTCCATCTATGCAATATGAAGTAAAGATGAATGTTGCTAATATTCCAAAAGTTTAATTTGCATATATAATTTTCCCTAACATACGTAAGTTCTTTATGATAAAGTTTCTGTTTGAAGAGGAAATAAATGATAACGTTAAGCAAGATTGTTGAGCATACAGTATGCAGCAGGTCAGATGTTACGCAGACACTTCGGAGAATTTTTTTTTTTTTTTAACTCAAATTAATACTTTTATTTGACATATAATGTATCTAATCTAAGTACATGCCGCGCGGAACGTTAATATACTTTCTAAAATGTTTCATTTGTTTCCATGTCAATGATGATGTTCGTTGTTTGCTCGCAGTTAAGGATTTTTATCAAGAAGCACCATTCACATTAATCTTATTATTATTATTATTATTATTATTATTATTATTATTATTATTATTATTATTATTATTATTATTATTATTATTATTATTATCTGTTGGAAATTCTAGATGTTAAATCCCCATTGTTTCTATCAGGGACAACTAGCCTAATGAGGAAAGGGAATATGGAATAAACTATATCATAGGTGATGAATAGAGATGAGATGTTCTAAAAGGGATTTATCATGTAAAAACTATGAAGAGTGACTCATTCCCGCTTGTTTAACAAAAATAAATAAATAAATAAAAAGAGAAAAAAAAATCATTTGTTGCAAGATTGAACCTCTGAAGTTCCGCTGTCTCAGCAGCGTTATTAGGAAGACCATTCCATAAGCTGGTTATGACTGGAATAAAACTTTTAGAATATAGTGTAGTATTGAGCCCAATGATGAAGAGGTCACGACTGTTTGAAATAACTTCATACCTAGCGGTACGTGCATTATTGTAACTGGATGGTCAGCTTCAATGGAAAACCTTTTGCCACATACATAAAGAGCTAACTGAACAACACAGCATGAGATTAATATCTAGATCAAGAAATAAAATTTAATAGACCGTATATATATATATATATATATATATATATATATATATATATATATATATATATATATATATATATAATATATATATATATATATATATATATATATATATGTGTGTGTGTGTGTGTGTGTGTGTGTGTATGTATATATATATATACATACATATATATATATATATATATATATATATATATATATATATATATATATATATATATATATATATATATATATATATATTCAACAAATTAAAATAAGATAAGAATCAGCAGCTGAAGACTACACAGAACAATACTCAATGGGATGTAGAATGAAAGATTTAGAATATATCATCATAATAGATTCATTGATAAAATTATGAAAGACGTTCTCAATAAACCAATTTTTTTTGCAATTCAAGGAAAAATGCCCCCAATGTGTTTTTTAAAAGTAAATTTGTATTGCAAGCTTTGTTTGACCATTCTTGGCCTGGCGAACGTTTCTGTTCTTCCTAAACTGTTCTTTTCTATAAACACTAGCAGCTACATCACTAAAATGGAATTAATGCTTTCCATTTATCAAATTTAAAGAAAACAAAAAATCAAAGAAAAAGAATTATGGCCAAGAATTTTACTAAAACCAAAATTCAATCTTAATCGTTGCTCGTGGTTGGGTCCTTAAGCAAATACTGCATCTCCAATTAAATGGTAGCAAATGGTGATCAATATTACTCATATGATCTTTAACAATTGGGGGAGGATTAGACTGCATTGGTAATTGGAAATTAGCTGACATAAGAAAGCAGTAAGGGGGAAGGTAGGATTGAGCTGGACACTAGTGGTCACCAATTTACGAGAAGCCGTTAGTTGCATTTATCTTACTGCTCAGTTATCACCTGAACTTATCAAAGAATCATCGAGTTTATATACAAGGATTTGCGAGCCCGAAAGTAAAAAATTAAATATTAATAAAACATGAGCTGTTATGATTACAAAGTTTGGTCTATTAATGATGCAGGAAAGAGTGGGTGATAAAAAAAATTGTTACGCGGCACAAGCACAGTGTACAAAAAATTTTCCCAATGCGTGAATATTGGTCATTTTGTTGCTTTGTGTGGGTCAACAGAGAGGGAAACTTGCTCTCTGCTTGAAAAGTGTAATTTTTTGTATCAAAATCCAATGGTAGGCTTATCAAGAATGTGCATAGGATTATAAGTGATGTATATGTTAGCAAAGCCATTTCTGAAAACTCTGGAAGTTCTCATTCACATCAATCATCTTACAGGAAAGTCTTCTATCCCATGAACACCGGATTTGGGAGCAAAGTTACAGTGATGGGTCTAAATGTAGCAAGGTTTCTTGGTATCTATTCTTATATGCCAGAACCTTCTATAATTAAGAAGCTTTGTGCTGCGGGGTATTAGACCCATAATTGTGTGGGAGGTTTTTCTTTGCACCTTTTGCTTGGTATTAAACAGACTAAAGCTGAAACAATTTTGGTGAAAGAAGTAAAGATAGCCTTATTTACCTGGTTTGATTCTTTTGCTTTAGGAATTCATCCAGAGACTTTTTCTGCTCAAATTAATTCTCTTTTCAGACAACAATTTATGGTTCCAGTTTAATAGCAGTGCTCAAAGGGCGGCAAAGAGGAATATGACTTATTATTATGTATTTTGTTTGCATATGGCAATTGCAAGGTAGCCATATAACCATATGAAGAAGAAAGGGGCAGAACATTCTGCAGCCTTGGTATCAGCCATTCCTAGGGTATTATGTCCCACAAAACAATGAGGGTTAAGCAGAGAGGTCATATGCATACAAATTTGCCTGAGAATTTGAGGCCATTTGCTATAACAGCCCCATGTACTATAACATACAGCTGGATATCTGAAATAAAGGACCAGCTCTGTGAAATTTTTGGAAATAGTGTTATATGTAAGGTTGAGCACCAAGCAGAAGGGATCATCTATAGTGCCTGTTGCTAAGAAGACAAATGGAAAAAGATCATGTTTACCTTACTATGCTTAAAAGGTATGTACGCAGACCCACTTATCCTGTCTGATCATCACATTATGCTTTGATTAACACTGAGGAATGGTGGTTTTCTACATAAAATGCAATAAAATTGATATTTCTAAAGCATGATTGTAGAAGGAGAATAGGATATTTCATGTTTCATTACTCCATGTGGTAGCTATAAATTCATGCGATTGTTAATAGGACTTTTTTCTGGAGATGAATACAATCAAAGAGGATTCCAAACTCTTGGTGATATACCAAAAACTATAAGGATAGTTGATGAAATTCTTCCATATAATTAATTTTATACCCCTAAGGAGCATCTAGCTGATATTATTTTGAACTTGCTAAGCTGTAATAATTAAGGAATAACTTTTAATGCTCAGAAAATTTGCTTTGCATAACGGGATGCTTATTTTTGGGGACCTGAAATCTCAAGTGCTGGCAACAAAGCTGACTCGGAAAAAGTGATAGCTATTGCTGACTTCAATGCCCCACTAAATATATCAAATCTTCGATATTCTATGGGAGTTCTTAATCAGCTTAGGAGCTCTTTAGTAATTGCACATGAAGCACAACTTTGCAGATGTTTACTGAGGCTGCGTAAAAACGATGGTGTCGAATTAGGTATTATGATTTGTTCTTTAGAAGAGTAAAGAAAGAACTTGGTGCATCAATGCACTTGGATATTTTTATGCTACTTTAACGACAATGTTTAAGATTGATGCCTTGTGACCGCTTAGTCTGGTATTTGTTTTTTCTTCAAAACCATGGTACTGCCTTGAAACTAACACAGTGTAGCTCAAGACTTTCTTTCAGCTACTGAAAAAGGATATTCTTTGTTAGACCTGGAAAGGCAGCTATAAAAGAAATGACATACCTACTTAGCAAGTTTACATCATTTTACTCTTCACTGGCAGATGGGAAATATGCATTGTATTCTAGATGCTTTTTAAAGTGCAATAGTTTAGGATACTAAGTAAGAATATTGTTTGAATGAGGATAGATCCACTTATCCCTTTCCGTTTACCACTGTGAATGCACTTGACATGCTTAAAGATGGTGTACTTCTAGCAACTATAGAGGGAAAAAATACAACTACTTATGTTTTGCTGCTGAATATGATGCAGAGTAAAACTATAATAACAAGTTGGCCTTAACACTTCCATAATTTGGAAGTAGAATTCAAGCCTTCCTGCAATATATGACATAGGATTGCTTTGGGTGATGGTGTGATTATTTATGTAGCAAATTTTCTTTTGGAGTCTTTGATGGGAAAGATTTGAGTGTGTTCATGATAGTCATCAGGGAATAAATGCACAAAATCCAGGCCCGAAAGACTGTTTAGTGTCATAAAATGGACAGAGAGATAATGGGAATATGGTTTCTCTTGTTATCAAATGCTGTCCTCTTCTGATAAAATAAATGAATAAACCTATATTTAAAGAAGAATATCTACCATTTAGTGATTTTTAATATGCATCTGTGGATTATTTCACTGTTAAGAGTCGTAATTATCTTGTTTATAGCAACAATTTGTTTGAATTTCCTTGTGTATCTCCATGTAAGGGTATACCTTCTGCAACTAATGTGATATTGGAACTAAAGACTATATTTTCAGACACTGTTATTTCTATTTGGTTGAAAGCTGTTGGTGGACTACAGCTTTTTTTCTATAGCTTTGAAAGATTTTTTTTTTATCTCGTTAGGGAGCAGAACATTGCATTACTTCGCCATACAATCTGAAGGAAAATGGGCATACAGAAGCTTCAGTAAAAGATTATCAAGAAGCCCTTATGAGTACGACTAGGAATGGGAATGTAGCTTCAAATAAATTTGCCCGCGGAATATTCGATATAAGGAATACACAGGATGCTAAGGGCAGTTCATCAGCTCAAGATTTATTTGGGCATCCCTTCATGTTTTTTTTATTTGCCAAAGAGTGGACAAAGATATCAAAGGAATGAAATATCGAGACATAGCATTTGTGAAAAGAGCCAAAACAACAATACGATAGTACTGCCAGATTCTTTACTCATTTGAAAATATGTAGTTACATTGATATTCAAGATCACACTGCAGGATTCTGGAATCATCAAGGTAATTTGGTTGCTATTGGACCCAGGCAAGATTATCTCATACATTTGGGAAGTCGACTTATCTTTTGGAAAAACTAGGATTCCTGAGACAATCTCGATCTTTTCTACCAACAAATGGATCAAGCCTTGATATCACTAATACTTTTAATAAACCAAAGGATGATAATATGTCGTAGGATTAAAGTATTGCAGATATTATTAGCAAATCCATCTTGCGTTCACTAGCTTCATGTCGCAGTTAGTGGCATATGAAAGAACCTTATCGTCTATATTTAAAATGAAACGAAAATACACATGGATAAGAAGCATCTTCAGACACTAAGGATTATATCACCATAGACATCTCAGCGGGAGGTTTGTGATATGGGCTACCTTTAAATGTCCATATTTATTATTTGTTTTCTTTTCATGTAATGAGTTATTTGGAAATTTTATAGCAAGGGTAAGTGATTCCAAATGTAAATTAACAACCGAGAGTTTTTTGTTAATGCATTTCTTTTAACTGTATGTAGTTAATATTGTTAGTCTTTGTTTAGCCGTCTGTTGTACGATAACTTCTTATTAAAAAGACACATGTTGATCGCATTTCTTGCCAAGCGTATAATAGATTAAACATTTATACTCTTCTTCTAATATAAAAAATAATTCACTTTATACTGTTTTTCTAATGCTACTGTGTTTATTTCATTCACCTGCAAAACCAAGTTCATTGCTGAAAGAAATAAATCAGTTTATGGTAGTTCTTTTTATACTGTTCATTTTGTACTAAAGAAATCACTAAGTAATATTTTCATTCATATCCTGTTTTTTTTCAGGCATATTTATAATAATTTCTATTTTATTCTAGCAAAAAAGAATAGAAATTATTATAAATATCCGTGGAAAAGAAGAAATAAAGTCAAGATATTATTACTGGAAAAAGAAGAAATCAAGAAATTATGATTATTGTGTAACAATATGACTTTATCAACACCACCCATAGTAAATATGTCTTTCATAAACATAAGACTCCGACATTA
>NC_090734.1:44210313-44212813 GCF_036898095.1 Palaemon carinicauda
TCTGTCGCCGTAGCTAAGTCTCTTTTAATGGCGACCTCCAGGGTAGCCGAGATAGATAGAGATTTACAGCCTTTAGATCACCATATCCCCTCTTTATCACTCTCTTTCACTGCTTGGAGTATTGTTTTAAAAGTGTTCAGTACCTATAGTGTTTCCTCTCCACAGGGATATTGTGCCCCCGCATATATCAAGTGTAGTGAGTACTTATAGAAATTCTCTTAGAGTATTTGTAAACGGTCCTGTAGGAAGGGGATAGGTTCTAAAACTGTGTTCTGGTTATTTATTTTCATTAAGCATCAAACTTAAATATCATATTCAGATTTAATTTGAAGTAAAACAAGTGATCGTATAGTTTTCATTAGTATTTCTTTTGTGATAGTTTAATGTTTATCCAGATTTAACATCTAAACTCTTAAGTAAAGTGAATATATAATTTTCAGATAGTAATATTTTTGTATAAATCTAAGTTTCATCCAGAATCAATATTTTGAGTGATTTATGGGTTTCATGTGAATTATTTCAAAGTGTTGTAATTTAAATTAAAATATATATATTTTTCAAAGTGAGTATTATTCTAAACACCATTGTTTAGAATAGGAGTTCGCTCGTATCCTCTTAATGAACCGTAGTAAGTTTATTAATAATAATAATGCCCCAGTTTTTTTACGTACTAAAGAGTTTTTTATATATTGCTACCTTGGAGTTATTCAACTCTCTAAGAATTTGTGCAACAATATTTCTAAGTGTAACAGATTTAATATAAAAGCAAACAGATGTGTTTGGAATTCGAGAGGTTGTATAACTTGCAAGTCATAATACATATATTTTAATATATGTTTGGTTCCCATATAAGATCCATAGTATAATATATTTTATGGTGCCCAGATATGGGAGGCATCATCATATAATATATTTTTGGTGCCCAGATGTGAGGCAATAATCATAAAATATATTTTAGTGTCCAGAAACTTGGGATCAAGCAAGTCTGTTTTAAATATTTGTGATGACAGGGTCGTGTTTTCATTAAAGGGTTCAATAGTGCTGTATTTATAAGATTTGGTTTATTATTTGTATATTTTTTGGAAAGGAATTTAATATTGTTGAATTACAAGATGGCACAGCTTAATATCCAAGAGTTTTTGAATAACCAAAATGTTCAAGATTTGTCAGTGGCTAATGTAACTAAAGTTCAGTAGCTCTCTATTTCAATGGCCTGTGGTGGCTATGTAATGAGAGGGATGATTAAGGCCGAAATCAAGTGTCTAGCCTTAAAAGGGATGATATATACTGGAAAGTTGTCGGAAGAAAATATTGTGGCTGAGATTAAATGAATTGCAGCGGAGGATGATTTGCTCAAGATGAAGATTATGGCAGAAGAAGCACGATATGCGGAAGTAATGGAAGCAATAGTGGAGGAAAGAGAGGAAGAACGAGAAGATAAAAAACGAGAAGAAACCAGAGAGTTTACAAGACATGAAAAGTTAATGGAAGCAAGGCGAGAAGAAGGAGAAGAGAGAAGAAAGACGGTATGCGAAAGAAATGGTAGCAAGGCAAAAAGAAGAGAAAATAGGGAAGACAAGAAGAAAAAGAGAAAAGAAAGGAAGGAAAAGAGATGGAAAATTGAGCCATGCGCCGGAGTTGGTGCTGTTGAGCGACCTTGCACAGTTGACAACGCAGATAGAGAAGACCCCTACTAAGCACGAACCCTTGTTTAATGTGTCTGATTCCTAGAATTATATTCTAAGGTTCACAGAAAAGGCCCCAGATGAGTTCTTTGATTTTTTTTAAAAGGTCTCATCGACTATGAAATGGCCGGATGATAAATGGTCTGTGTTATTACAGAGTTTGCTCTTTAGTATGGGCCGTAGTATTTACTTATCTTTTTCTCAGGACAAGAAGAAGGAGTATCAAGAAGTGAAGAGGAGTATGCTGCAGATGTACCAGATGACCTCTGAATATTATAAGGTGTTTTAAAAGATGGATAAGGATGCTAACGCACAGGAGATGGCTCTTTTGGAAAAATTGATAATAATAGACAGTATCTACGAGGGATTTCTGAATACATTCGAACACTCTTGAGAGAGAGAAAGTTTTAAAATATTTGATGAAGCCGCTTCGCTGACTGAAGTTTATAATATTATCAGTCATAAACCCTCCTCGGGCACAAAGTTTCAACCATCGTTACGACCAAGTATCAATTATTCTGTGAACAAGTTCAACAGTTACATCAAAAGTAGCAATAGCACTGTCCTTGAGCAGAATGCAATAGTACGACAGTAACAAGGGTCAAATTATCCTCCTTCAAGTATTGTGATAGACGTGCGGAAGGTTGATATTATCTGTTTTAAGTGTAGCAAGAGAGGCCATATCAGTAATGAATGTTGGTCAAACCAACTGAAAGCAGTCGCCCAAGTGATAATGGATAATTCGACTTCACAAACTGCAAAGATGAAGAAGCAATAAGGAAAGGACGGAGAGGGAAATGACCCAGCTAATGTTT
>NC_090734.1:44223279-44235779 GCF_036898095.1 Palaemon carinicauda
AATTAGACCGCCATAGAACATATAGCAGGTCTTTATTAATTTTATGTGCTTTAAATGCCCTAGGGTTTTCGGAATGGTAAACTAATAAAGGCTCAATTTTGTAGTCCTCGCTGGCGTTGGAACAAAGCGCAAGAGTCAACTGATCTTTCATTGGCTTATGTCCAGGCATTTTCTTTTCCTCGGAGGTAATGTTTGTTCGACTAGGCATCTTTTTCAAAAACAGACCGGTTTCATCACAGTTGAAAACCTATTGCTCTACGTAGCCTTCCTCCTCCACGATGCTTTCAAACTTTTTAACAAAGTCTTTAGCAGCCTTGGTGTCCAAACTTGAAGCTTCTCCATTCCGAACAACTGAATGAATACCGGTCCGTTTCCTAAATTTCTCGAACCAACCTCGAGACGCCTTGAATTCCTCCGTCGTAGGATCGGTTGAACTCTCCTCTGCGTCACCCCCAGAGCCCGCCGCCTTCAAGTCACAATAGATAGCGCTGGCCTTTTCATAAATGATCGTTTCAGTGATCGTATTGCCAACAATCTCCTTGTCCTTTATCCATATTAATAAAAGGCATTCCATCTCTTCCAGGGTAGGGCTACGACGTTTAGAAATAATCGTGATCCTCTTCGAAGGTTTCACTGCTTTAATAGCTGCGTTCTGTTTTGGGATCGTCGAGATCGTAGACATATTCCGGCCATATTGTTTATCCAGATCACTAACACACACACCTCGCTCATGTTTTTCTATTATTTCTTGTTTTAGTTCTAAAGAAAGCATTGACTTCTTCTTTTTCTCACCACAACTACTTCCTGAACCCAAACTAAGCTTTTTAGGACCCATGATTACAAAACACAAAAAAAGGAAGATAAAAAGATCTAGCGCCGTCAACAAAAAACTACGATCAACGCTTACGAGAAAATTCCACGCGTACGCGTATGATTTACATCGTATGCTGGAACAAGACTTCGGGTGTCGAAACAGAAATTTGGTCGAATTTTACTTTGGATGTTGGAAAATTCGTATGTTGGGACTATCGTATGTAGAGGTTCCACTGTATATCATATGGAATGATGCCTTGTGAGAAACCAGACATGTAATATGATATATATATATATATATATTATATATATATATATATATATATATATATATATATATATATATATATATATATATATATATATATATATATATATATATATATATATATATATATATATATATATATACTTCGACAGATTTAAACTTGTTTTAGTCATAGCAGCACCTTATTAAGGAATGATTCGGATTCACTTACTAATCCCAATCATGCTATTTTAAGATACTGATATTACTGTAACACGTTCACAGGAGATTTGAACTTTTAATTTGAATCTCTCAAATTATAACGAAAGACTTGTAATGAACGTTATAATTTGATATAAAATATATGAGTGAACATGATCACCAATGGTTATAACTCGATAATTCAATTTTTTTTTGGAAAGTCATATTTTTTCGCAGTTTTCTGTGTTTTCTGTATCCAGGAAAATGTAAATGAAAATTTGTTTAACTATAGGTTTAACTTTAAATTTATTAGGGTAAATTGAGGTAAGCAGAGTAAGTAAGGAATAGAAGAAAAGATATGGAAAACCAACTTTTGTTCTTTGAATGGAAAGGAATCTTAAATGATTTTTTATATCAAAGTGAATAATATTGGATTAATATCGACCAGCAGTCTGCAAGAAATCATGGAGCTTAATTGCCATTAATTGTTGCTGATTACGGTTTTAAAAGTAATGTCGTTGACGAGATAGGCAATTCTCGTTAAACCAGGATATTTTTTTGGGGGGGCAATAAGGTTTCCGGTAAAAAAAAAATTACCGTGTTGATTTTCTATCTCAATAATTTCCATTAAGTTAGTGACAGTCCAAAGAACTCTTTATATCGTGAGGTTAGATAAAAGACTATTCAATTGAAATCAATCTTCCTTTTATTATATTTAACATTATAACAAAGCACCTTTTTTTGGGATCTTAAAAAGATTTTCATATTTATGCTAGGTCTAATGACTAAAGTAAAAATATTTTTTAAAGACTTAGACTTTTTGTAAAATGCCTAGGCTCTTGAAAAAATAAAAATTCTCATTAAGAATGCAAATGATATTTACATAATAATTCCCTAACCTTACTTTCCTCAAAATATTACAGGCTTCACTATGAGGACTAAGAATTATGCCATTATGCAATTAATAAGTTTACCATGAAAGTTAAACATAATTTTCCTTCGCCGTTAAAATTATTGATACTCTATTAATAAATATTTTCACTCATATCAATACCAAATATGTATTTTATTTTATATTGGAAAACACCATTATCAAAAAGCATATTCAGAATCTACAAACCACCACTCATCGCACGTGATCTTTCGCACAAATACTACCATTGCGTAAATGCTTTTGTAGCGTCATAGTAACTGTTATCAATAGTAAACGGGAGGAATCTGAACTTTCAGGGTTTGTTCAATTTGGTCTTTCAATGTCACAGCAACTCAAAGGTTATTGTGTAACTTTAAAGGGCCATATACAGTTTTCTATCTGTCAATAATAACAGTATATATCTCTACTCGTTTGAGAGATATGGCCCTCTGAAATTTGGTGACCATCAGAATTCTACTAATCTTGAAAAATATTTTTGTTTACTTTTTTTTATGTATAAATTCTAATTTTTAAAACCGAAAAATTAGTATTTCGGTCTTAGTTTCTAGTATGTCGGATAATATTTAACGAAGTTATAGTAAAAACTCGATTTTGACCTCTCGGGTCACTGTAATCATAAACTAGATCCTATCTGGTTGAGACTTTAATTGGGTCTATTGTGTCTTGCAGTGCATTACTCATTAAAATCTAAAGCAAACAGGTTTACTAGTTTTTCGGTAAAGTAGCTAACAAAACAGACTGAAAGAACCAGGTAAACACAAATACACAAATGTAAATAAATATACCGAAAAAAATACCCTTACATGGTCGATATTTACGTGAATATATTTTGTGTTACCGTATTTCCCTCATTTTTTACCATAAAGTTACTATGAAAGAAACGAAGAAACTAACACGGAAATAGACTAAGAAATCTACCTAAAACAATAACCCTTACCCACATTGTAGGGGTCAGTGCCCCAGTCTGATCCTTCCCAAATTATTTCTATCCCTCAGTACACTCGGGGAAAAGGGGCCAAGCCCAAGGGCGGGGGCGGGTTAGTAACGCAGTATATTTTCCCCCCTCTTGGCTAGAATATCCATTATTTCTCATGTATCTGTATGAGGGATATGAGGAAGTTACTGCCCTATATTTTTCATTTTTTTTTTTACAGGTGGCTACACTGGGCAATACTACAAGTTTGATATAGCTGGTAACGCCAGTCAGTTCCAATGGTGACGGCATGTACACCTTGGATCAGTTAGAGGAGAACTAGATGACTAATCGACGAAAATTATAACGGACGCTAAGTATAATGAGATATGAAATGATTTGATGTAAGGAAAATATACTGAAGATGCAAGTAAGAAAAGAAAATCGTGACATCTGGAGGAAATTGTGAGCCATTTCTCTTGGAAAATTACAAATATACATATATTAAACACAAGAGTGGAACTGAAAACATGGCGAGAAAAAATATCTCAAGCTTTTCGTAGCAATGCAGTATCTGAAGGACACTTAGAAAAGGGAAAAAATATTTAGTATAATATAACAATAATAATATCAGGAAGGAACGATAGATGATGTAGCCAAATACATTGGCAAGTGAAAAAAATGCCATAGGAGTTCTAATATATGACCAATGAAAGGCCCTGAAATACACCTGGTTCAGTGCTGAGAGGTGTTAGGAAACAGGTGGGGATGGACCTTATTGGGTTAATCAAAGAATCTAAAAGTTAAAATCTGTACATTTGTGGTTAGGCCAACTATTTTATTAACATGTAAATCTGTTGTTGAAATTATCAGTATTCTGATTTAGGGTATCTGCACGCATAAAGGTTTTCAAACACTGCACAAGTCCGTGAATTGGTTATTACAAATGATATAGTTTTTTGTGAGACAGCATAGACAACAGCAAAGTCAGTTCAGATACTTATATTGATTTACATATGCGTATCGTACACTAGCAAATGGATTAGAGTATATTCCATCACGCACACTATCACCAGCGCCATCCCATTATCCCATATTACTAATTATTATGTATTAACGTAATTTTTGCTTTTGATTATATCAGCCATGTTATTGCATTTTTGTTTTATGTAAAATTAGCATTAAATTTAGAAAATAAGGTTTCAATTGTAAATTAAATTTTTTTTTTTTATTTTGAACTGATGTTTTAACCTCCTCCCCGCTCAATTAAAGATTTATAAAGTTTAACGCTTGTTTCTTTTCTGTTTTTCTAGTCCTTGGCGAGAATAGATACCTGTGTTTAAGTATAAGGAACTAGATTGTTTGAAGACACAGTTCGAGCTTGACGCTCCCCTGACCTACTGCAGCAGCTGGCTTATGTGAGCTATTCTGAGGATTGTAACACCAACGTTTGACAGCTTTTAGCAGGTGCATTTCTGCCGCCTGCAGTGATTTGCAATTACTGTGTGCTCTCTTCTGTAGTCTGCAGCACCGACGTAGGAATCCCAGCTTCAAAGTGGATGCTGAAGAGACACCGCCATCAACGCATCCTCGACATAGGCAGTTGCAGGAGCTTTGGAGCTCTTGGTGACATACAGGGAGGCAGTTGCCAGGTAAGAGATATTGCTTACCTTCTTTTTGGGTTGGGACTCCATTTCCCTCCCTTTGATGAGGAGTCCTGCTGAGCGCACTCCCTACGGTAGCTGAGTGTTTGTGGAGTCGCTACCTTGGTTGGAGCAGGGGATGATTTCATCCAGCCTCAAAGAGTGTGAGAATACATATTTTTATTATATTTTGTGTGTGTGAATAATTATTTAAATGTTCGACTCTCTCTCGTTGAGAGTGTCTTGCTCACCATTGGGGAATTATGTTAATTGTTAATTGTTAACTGTTAATTTCTAGTTGTGAATTGTTAGTTGTTAATTATAAATTCTGATTTTTAAGTAGTGTCATGGGTAGATATACTACTTATAAAAGTAGATGTTCAATACACAAAAATATCTATTCCCAGTGTGAGCAGCTAGGCGAGACGAGATTCGACTGTAGCCCTGTTTAGGCAATCGTGTCATCTCTTCATTTTCATCAGCATTTTGGAAGTAAACCAAGCCTTGCCGAGAGCACCTGCCGTGATAAGGAAACTGTCCTCTTTGACCAAGATGTCATTGTGTTAATTAGTGAAGTCAGCATATTTTGAGAAACCGACCCTGAGGGAAATCCTTGTTCAGGATATTTGTCATCATGGAAGAACACCTGCTGCCCTTTTGTTAAGAATTAACATGGGGTCGGGATTGCATCAGGAATTTCTTCTAAAAGCTTCCATGGCGTGACCGAAGTGTGCATTTTTGAGGAAGGCAATAGAGTTGCAGAATTGTTAAAAAAAAAAAAACCCTTCTATGAAGATGGCCACTCCCCACTGTAATTAACCCTGCGCATGATGGGTATATAAACTTCAAGAAGAGATTGTCTAAGGGAAATAAGACAGGACATAAGACAAAAGAGGAACTATGTCCGAAGCAAATGAGATCCAATGTCCTAGCAAGATAAGAAACAGAGAAAACCAGAAGTCTAATAGAGCCAAATTTTAACCTTCCCATAACACAACAGAAGCCTATCTCCAAAAGATCCTCTTATGACCGAGAAGAAGAGAAAAATTGAAGCAGCCAGCCCTCCCTGCTTGTGACAAGAAGTAGCCAACACTGCCTGCAGCCTGCCTTCGCTCAACAGTATCATTGAATCCTTGAAAGAAGACCTCTTGATGCCACCCTTTTGTGACGTCTTTGGATATGGTCATCGTGCTAATTTCATCTGAACTTAGGCCGCTCTTCTGCAACGCTCTCAAACCTGAATTGTCCTTACAAGTATCTTCTCAGCAGCTGCAGCAAACTGTTCTTGAGCATTTTTACTTTATCGACTGTTCCCCTTTCTGCTTTGATTGGTTTGATTTGTTAGTTAAAGTAACCAAAACAGTAACATTAGTTTCATTTGTAATTTAGGGAATAGATGTGTTGTGTTTTTTTGTGTGTTTCTTTTTATATTAATTTCCCATATTTCAATCGGTGTTGTTTGAACAATTTATTCTGCTTATGAAAAGAACCTGTAACGAGCTTAAGATCGTAACAGGTAGTTACAAGACTGACTGTTCTAAATTTTTATGTTATTAAATACTGTTTAGTTTCCCCAAGTGTTTTTGTTTCCACTGACCATTTTACTGGTGGGTATTTTTTTAAACACTGACCTCTCTTATCGTAAAATAAGAATTTGCACCACTGCTCAACAAGGGTCGTAACATATTTGGCGCCCGTGACACGATAGAGCTCAGGGTATCCAGTATTTTGGTTGATAGAGCGACACTCGGGTGGACCCTTCAATATTTATTTCTTTTGTTATATTGTTGCTTTTCTCCCCTGAATATTTTTTATTTGTTTTACGAAATGGAGGAATTGGTTTTTGACCCAGCTGAATTTTTAGGGTTAGTTGATTGCCTTAGGTATTTGCTCTGCTAGGTAAGAAACAATTAGTTGATTGTGCTATGTGGTTGAGTGTTCCGCGGAAGACTACTAACACCAGAGCAGAGATATTGGTAGTAGTTAGGGATAAAATAAAACAGGAGTTAGCTGAAGCTGAGAATTCAGAAAGTGAGAGTGAGGGAATTGGTGATAGTAAGGAGAGTTTGGATGAGGGTTTAGAAGAGGAAAAAGTAAGTATGAGGGCTGGTCTAATTCTGTTTGAGGATCCTCTTGTAATAGGTACCATTGACGAGGGTCCAGCAAATTTTCCCAAGAGTTTGGGTAATGTGTCCTCTAATCCGTTCTTAGCCCACCATGATTTTGTACCCTTCAAATCTCTGGCCCTTGTTAATGCATTGGGTGACTCAAAGGAGGAGAAGCAATACAACCTTATATGCAAACGCATAGAGTTGCGAAAAATGGAGTTTGAGGAGAACGAGCAGATAAGGTGTCATGAGTTGGAGATGGCAAAATTTGATATAGAGAAGGCTAAGTTGCAGGGGACCAATTTGATAAGTTCCCCTAAAAGTACCTTCCAAGATCGATTTAATATAGATGCTACCCTAAAATTGGTGCCAGTTTTTGACGAAAAGGATGTCCCTGAGTTTCAGGCATTTGAGCGTGTAGCCTCCTGATTGTCTTGGCCCGCAGAAATGTGGACTGTAATAATACAGTGCAGGTTAGCTGGCAAGGCAATGTGGGTGTGTAATGCCTTAGGGAGGGACTAGCTCGGGATTACCAGAAGGTAAAGGCCTTAATTTTCAAGCCTTACGTCTTGGTCCCTGAGGCCTACCACCTCCGGTTTCACAACTATACGAAACACCCTGCGCAGTCTTTCATGAAGTTTGCACGCGTCAAGGAGGAACAGTTCGACCACTGGCTGAAAAGTCGTCAGATGGTCACTTTCGCTGCGTTGCGTGAACTGTTGCTCCTTGAGGAGTTTAAGAAGGCTTGTAGCAGGGAGTTTAGAGTTCACCTGGACCAGGTAAAAAGTGTGAAATTGAGTAATACCGCTCAGTTAGCTGATGAATTTGTATTGACCCACTGTTCAGCTAGCGGTAGTTTTAGTTATAAGACTTTAAATAATCAAATATCTTGCTCCTCTTATAGTGGTAGGAGAGGGGAAACCTCCTCATCGACTCGCCATATCCCTAAGAAAGGTAATATTAATTCTATTTTCTTTTCCGGTGATAGGGATGTGGGTAGAACCCAAGGAGGTCCTCCTCCCTCAAAAGTTTTTGTTAATAGAAACTTGCCAAGTGGGGAAAATAACAGGTATAATGGAAATAGAAGCTCAGGCCTTACAGGAAGCTGGTTTTGGTGCAACAAGCCCGGGCATTTCCAAAACCAGTGTAATGCTTATAGGATGTATCTGCAGTGCAATGATCGAAGTCCTGTAGCGTTGGTTAATGATATGTAAGAAATTAGTTACAGTAGTCCTGTAGACAGACCTGTAGTATATAGGAGTAGTTTAGTAAATAGTATTAAGCTTAATACTCCCAATCCCCAATTATGACTGAAGTACGACAAATATGTGTGGCCTGGAAAGTTGAGTTTTGACTCTCGTGTTGTCCAGGTGAAGTTTTTTAGGGACACTGGTTCTGCCAGGTCGTTAGTCGAGGGCTCTGCATGCTTTTGAAAAATTTACTCGAAATTTTGTATATTTGAGAAGTTTTCCAAATTCAGTTGTGTCCGTTCCTTTGGTTAGTGTTTGCATGACTTTTCCAGGATATGATCGCGTCACTGAGTTGGCTGTGGTGGATAGTCTACCTATCCCGGGTATTGATGGTATCCTGGGAAATGATATGCTGGATAGTGAAGGACATGAGGTGTTCCCTATGTTATCAGTAAATGCTAGTCCCGTTGCTGTAATGACTCGGTCCGCAGCAAAAGTGGGTAATTTACTTGATGTATATAGCGATGATGACTTAATGTTAATTAGTGCAGAGTTCGATGTTTTAAGGCCTGGGCCAGTAGAGAGTAGTTGTTGTGATATAGTTAATATGAAACTTGATTGTGACTGAGCTGCTTTTATTAAAGCTCAAAAAGTTGAATTTAATTTTGATTTGGGCAGTATTTAGGATCTGACTAAATCTAAGTTTGGAGTTGTAAAGGTCTTATTATATAGGTTTAGTCGTCCCGCATCTGATAATTTGAATAAAACTGGTCGGGTGGAAGAGATTGTGGTACCTTTCCAATTCAGAATTTCTGTTATTGAGTTAGCTCATACTAATGTCTTTTCTAGGTCATTTCGGTGTGTAAAAAAAACTTTTCATAGCCTGGCTATATATTTTTGGTGTCCTGGAATTAAATTGAGTGTGAAGCATTTTATCAGAGAGTGTGAGACTTGTCAGGTTATAGGAAAACCCAATCAGGGGATCCCTTAAGCACCGTTGCATCTCACCTGCTATAGTTGATCCTTTTTCAGAGTTAGTAATTGATGTGGTAGGTCCCTTACCCAAAACTAAAAAAGGTTACGTATATTCACTATCATAGATAGCGCCTCTCGCTTTTCTGAAGCTATACCTATGAGGCGTATTATTTCCAATGTTGTCTTGGTAAAATTAATGGATTTCTTTTGCAGGTATGGTCTCTCTCGTGTAACTCAGACCGACTGCGGGACGAATTTCCAGAGTAAGGTATTTGGGGGTAAGTGTGCAGAACTGGACATTCAGCATGTCACCAGCATACCTTAACACCTGGAAAGTCAAGGAGTGGTGGAAAGGTTCCACCAAACCATCAAGTCTGTAGTGAAGAAACATTATTATGATCATGATAGTGTGTGGGACAAAGTCCTCCCTTTGGCCCTCCTTTCAGCTAAATGCGAATTGGGCCAGGCAAAGGTTTGTTATTTGGGTCATAAGGCTGGTTTAGGTCAGCTGACTTTGAAACAAGGTAACCTCGCGGCAATTATAAATTTAAAAAAACCTTGTAATGTTAGCGAGGTAAGAAGAGTGCTGGGCATGACGGGTTATTACCCCAGAATTGTGCGTAATTACTCTGATATTGCTCAGCCTCTTACTAGTTTATTAGAAAAAGGAAAAGGAGTCACCCTAACTCCTCCACTGGTGTAGCTACTTTCGAGTTGGTATTTGGGCACAAGGTTCGTGGACCATTGGAAATTGTTTTTGAAATACTCAAATCCAACTGGAAGGAGAAAATAAATATTAAAAGGTTTGTGAAAGACTTGAAAGAAAGAATGGTTAGTGGCTGGAAGTTTGCTAGGGAAAATTAGGGGATGGTCCCAGTCAGTAATGAAGAACAACTTTGACAAAAAGGTAAAGGTACGTTCATTTGAACCTGGGGAGTTGGTTTTTGTGCTGGTTATGGACCCAAATAGTTTTCTAGAACCAAGATATAAGGGCTCTTGGAAGGTTTTGAGGAAACTGTAAGAGTTTAAGTATGAAATTGAACCTCCCGGTTCAAGCTGTAAATGTAGAATATTTCATGTTTATAGTCTGAAACCTTATTATTATTATTATTATTGTCATTATTATTATTACTATCCAAGCTACAACCCTAGTTGGAAAAGCAAGAGGCTATAAGCCCAGGGGCTCCAACAGGGAAAAATAGCCCAGTGAGGAACGGAAATAAGGAAAAAAATAAATGAAGAGAACAAATTAACAATAAATCATTCTAAAATAAGTAACAATGTCAAAACAGACATGTCATATATAAACTAATAACAGCATCAAAAACAAATATGTCATAAATAAACTATAAAAAGACTCATGTCCGCCTGGTCAACATAAAAGCATTTGCTCCAACTTTGAACTTTTGAAGTTCTACTGATTCAACCACCAGATTAGGAAGATCATTCCACAACTTGGTCACAGCTGGAATAAAACCTCTAGAGTACTGCGTAGTATTGAGCCTAGTGATGGAGTAGGCCTGGCTATTAGAATTAACTGCCTGCCTAGTATTAGGAACAGGATAGAATTGTTCAGGGAGATCTGACTGTAAAGGATGGTCAGAGTTATGAAAAATCTTATGCAACATGCCTAATGAAATAATTGAACGACGGTGCCAGAGATTAATATCTAGATAAGGAATAGAAATTTAATAGACCGTAAGTTTCTGTCCAACAAATTAAGATGAGAATCAGCCGCTGAACACCAGACAGGAGAACAATACTCAAAACAAGGTAGAATGAAGGAATTAAAACACTTCTTCAGAATAGATTGATCACCAAAAATTTTGAAAGACTTTCTCAATAAGCCTATTTTTTGTGCAATTGAAGAATACACAGA
Organism: Palaemon carinicauda; assembly: GCF_036898095.1. Lineage (NCBI taxonomy): Eukaryota > Metazoa > Arthropoda > Malacostraca > Decapoda > Palaemonidae > Palaemon > Palaemon carinicauda. The sequence continues at coordinate 44,234,183 of NC_090734.1, forward strand.
CCTTATATGTTTCTCAAAAGTAAATTTACTGTCGAGAATCACACCTAAAATTTTGAAAGAGTCATACATATTTAAAGAAAAATTATCAATACTGAGATCCCGAGGTTGAGGAGCCACCGTCCTTAACCTACTTACAATCATACTTTGAGTTTTGTTAGGATTCAACTTCATACCCCATAATTTACACCATGCACTAATTCTAGCTAAATCTCTATTAAGGGATTCACCAACCCTAGCTCTATATTCAGGGGATGGAATTGATGCAAAGAGAGTAGCATCATCTGCATATGCAACAAGCTTGTTTTCCATGCCAAACCACATGTCATGTGTATATAGTATGAAAAGTAATGGGCCAAGAACACTACCCTGTGGAACACCGGATATCACATTCCTATAATCACTATGGTGCCCATCAACAACAACTCGTTGAGATCTATTACTTAAAAAATCAATGATAATGCTAAGAAACGACCCACCCACTCCCAACTGTTTCAGTTTGAAAACAAGGGCCTCATGATTAACACGGTCAAAGGCAGCACTAAAATCAATGCCAATCATACGAACTTCCCAACCACAATCAAGGAATTTCTGTACAGCATTGGAGATTGTAAAAAGGGCATCACATGCTCCAAGGCCTTTACGAAAACCAAATTGCAAACTAGGGAATATATGATTACCTTCAGCAAACCTATTAAGACGTTTTGCTAGAAGACGTTCAAAAACTTTAGATAATATGTGAGTTATGGAAATTGGGCTGTAATCAGTGGGACTTGAGCTACCACAAACACATTTACATAGAGGAGTAACATTACCAATTCTCCAACTAGTGCTAAAAGCTCCTCTTCTTGCTAACTTGCACAAAATAACAGATAACTTTGGAGCTAAGAAATCTGCTGTCTTTATAAAAAACAAAGGAAAAATACCATTTGGGTCTACAACTCCATAAGCATCAAGGTCCACCAACAGAGCTTTAATCTCACGAGATCGAAAAGCTAAACTAGTTAGTTTAGCCTCAGGAAAACAGGAATGAGGAAGTTCAAGTTTTTCATTACTCCGTTTACTGTCAAAAACATCAGCCAAAAGGGTTGCCTTTTCCTTTGGACAGTGAGTGACTGAGCCATCTGGTTTAAGTAAAGGAGGAACTGTTAAATCTACACCGAAGAGTGCGGATTTAAGGGTAGACCACCATCTATGTTCCTGAGTTGTACCTTGGTAAGCAAGGTGATCCAATAGTGATGGTGTCCGAACCTCTGCCTGTGGTATTGGAAGTGCCTCCTGAGGACTCTGACGAGTTAGAGTGTCAGTTTCCTTCCGATGCATTGGGTGAAAATATGCAAATTTTGGAGATGTTGAAAAGTAGTTTAGATAATTTAGATGTTAACGAACGGGAAGATTTACTCAATTTAATTTATTCCTTTTCAGATCTTTTCCAATATTTTAAGTCATGACGTTCATGTAGGTGATGCTTCCCCTGTGAAGCAGAGTCTTTACTGGATGAACCCAGTAAAATAGTATTTGGTCAGTAAGGAGATATAGTATATGTTCAAACATAACCTTATTCAAACATATGTAAGTCCCTGGAGTTCTCCTATTGTAT
>NC_090734.1:44240779-44250779 GCF_036898095.1 Palaemon carinicauda
CTTTTTACACATTTCGTTATATGAATTAAGTTCACTAATGTTTTGTACCAATAATACAGGTAATATTGATTCGAATAATGGGTGTGCGTTGGATACAACAGCCGTGATAAAAATAGATAATGATAAACACATGAAAATTAATCGATTATGGTATTTGAGTTATGTGCTCATTTAGTAGCAACATACCTATTGGTAACTATATAGATATGTCTCGTGCGCCATTGTTTTTTCTGAATTTTGAATCTTGTTGAGTATTATTGTCATATATCAATTCTAAATTATGGAAATGTATGAAAATTGTAGGTTTATTATTATATTTTATTTAATATTGTTCCATAATTGTTAAGTGAAATAAACCAAATGCTGTTTTCCATATTGATATTCTATTGCATATCTCAGAGAATGCTGAGTTTATTAGTAGCATTAGACATGTTCAATAAAACGCATTTTACCTATTGAAAATAACAATAATGAAGATAATTGAAGAATTATCATCATTAGCATTTTTTCATGTTAAACAAACTAACCGTTGATTACCTTTTTTATAAATACTCTCTCTCTCTCTCTCTCTCTCTCTCTCTCTCTCTCTCTCTCTCTCTCTGTATGTATATATATATATATATATATATATATATATATATATATATATATATATATATATATATATATATATATATATATATATATATATATATATATATATATATATGCCTACTTGATTGCATTCGATTAGTGATAGAGAGAGAGAGAGAAAGAGAGAGAGAGAGAGAGAGAGAGAGAGAGAGAGAGAGAGAGAGAGAGAGAGAGAGAGAGAGAGAGAGAGAGAGAGAGAGTCTCTTACATTTTGCAATTGTGTCCTGAGTTACTCCAGTGCCTCTCTCAGTTCTATAGAATCTTCCTTGAAAGCCGTAAGTTGAGACTGAGAAAGACATGACATGATTGTAAATATATTCACATTGTTCTGAAAATTGAAGGAAGATTAATTGATGGTAACACTTCTCACAATTTCTAAGTTTCCTTTCTCTATAGTGAGGCCAAGGAATAAAAAATAAAAAAAAAAATAAAGAAAAAACCCTTCTTTACGTAATTAATGTCTTATTTAGCTTATTAAATACCTGTATTTGGGACTAATCTTTTGAAATTGAGTTGTTTCAAATAAACCAATCAAAACTTATTATGGGAACAGGGAATTAGATACGATTTTTTAGTAATCTTATATTCCCAAAATAATTGAATCATGTGATATTCTTTTTTATTTTACTCCTATATTCTTCAAAAGATAATTAAATGAAATATTCTTATTGATAATATGACATATAAGAAAGCAAGCTTGAGTTCTAATTATAGGTTATATTAACATTAATTTCTTTATATTCAGACTGCAAATAATGAAACTTTATCTTCGCTCTGCGCTTGTTTTTTGAAATTATCAGAAAAGTTTATATTTCGGATTAAATTATGAATGAGAATTCAAATTTCTCTGTGACACATATGCTAATGACATTCAGTTCAAGTTTTTTTCCTTTAGGAATAAATGCATTATGATTCAAGCAAATATCATTTAAATCTACGTTTCATAAATAAATTCAGTTATGATCTCAATTAACGCTATATTTTTCTTTTTTAATAAAAGATTTTTATTTCTCCTGCTCCGCACATTTTAATCTTTTTATTTCTTCCTAAAATTTTATGGAATAGTGATTAGCTAAATAATTCAAAAAATAAAAAGATTTTAGTCTATTATTTTAAATTTTTCGTTATAGAGTAAATAATGAATGCCACAGTCGGTTGAAATCAGGGAATTAAGAAATGTCATATTATTTCAGGTTGAATGAAGTGGTGTTTCTTTTTAAATATACATAGAGAGCAATATATGCATTCACATGAGCATTAAGTGTATTCTTCCCAATAATTTTTTTTTTCAACCCTCAAGTGCATTTTTTCATATATTTTATTTCAACCCTTAAGTACTTTTAGAATAGAGAATTTCAAATACCATAGGCTTTTACTGTACAATCATGTATATCCGCTGATACTAATGAATGTGTGTTAATTCTAAATCTTTATCAAAAATCACTGAAAATTTTAAATGTAATAAGAGGATATTGAAAGTTCTTTCTTCTGGAAACTTGTAATTAACCCATATTTGTTAAGCTTTATTTAGACTCAAGAAAATTGATGTTTAATCTAACGCTTCTTTATGTGTTGCCTGAAAAATAATTCCAGAGATTTTCATTACTTCCTACTAGTTTCTTTCTGCATCTCATTGTTCTTATTGTATTACCTACAAAATGGTTGATCGTTAACGTTGTGGTGCCTAGTGATTGAAGCTGACGGTGGATACCCTTTCTGGGAGTGAGCCAATAGGTTGTAACCGAGAGTGGGCGGGGTGAATATAGCTCACTTTATTTCAAAAGATAGCGAGTTTATATACAATAGGTTCAGGAGAAGAGAATCACCCCAAAAAACAATAAAACAATTCATTAAAAGACAGTCTTCAAAAGGTTCTGCTAACAGTGATGTGTATAGCATAATATACAGTAATAAAAGAAAATAGTTATTCAGTGTACGGGATGTGGTACATGCCACCCCTCCCCACCCCCCATCAAACAGACATACATGTTAATTGGGGCGCATTGCTCTTGAGATGCCTACTGCAGGCTGGTCATCTTCCAGGAATATGTAGGATTCAGGTGATCAATGGAAATCTAGTCTTCTTTGTCCGGAATTTTGATTAAGAGAACCATGAATTTATGACGAATCACGAGTTAAGGGTCATTTAAGGGGTTATTACAGGAGGCTTCTAAGTGTCACTGCACAGGGAAACGTGGGTTGACGAGTTCAAAACTGTACGTATGTTTTTCTTAGATAGGGGCTTGTAAATCTGCCGGCATGGTGGGAGTTTTTCTACAATATGTCGTAGGCACTGAAGATTGTCAGAGGAGTTGCAGACGGAAAAAGAAAAAAAACTGGCAGGACGACTAAAGGGTTGCTATATGCTATTTATGTTGGCAATATATCCAGCGCAGCCTTAGGAGTGGGACTTAGTCCGAAGAATACCCAATAAAGATGGATAAACCAGTAGAAAACATTGCAGCAGAAATTCAGTGGTGCTATGATGGTGAAATAAAAACGTTCATCGATTCCGTTGGCAGTAGGGTTTTAGAAAGTTTTCTGATCTATGGGGATTCCAGGAGATTCACTAATGACCTGAAATTGAGAGGTGAAAGTGGTGGTGCTGTCAGAAGTAATATGCCCCTGGATATCAATTCTTGCTATCCACCCTGACAGTAAGGCAAATGTACATGGGACATATGTTGCATTATCTATTGAAAAGGCTATAGATCATCAAGTGGAAAGGTCAATGACCATAAACCAGTAACGATTTCCATTTGATGTGGTTAGTGGACCTACCATGTTGAAGTGAATTTGGGCAAATCGATGGTGAGATTAATGAGAGGTGCCCACTCCTGAATCTGTACATGTTCAAGGGTGCAATTTTACTCTGTTATGCTGGAGAGATGATGGCTTTAATGGCAAACAAGGCGTTAGACTGTCGGGTGAATGCTTGCACTAAAGGTACATGGTACGTGAAAATGATGAAGGTTACACCTTCTAAGAAGTGACGAAAGTAACAGACAGCCTAATGCCCGGCCAGTAATTCACGGTCGAAGGTACAGTAGCAGGATTCTGCCTTGGATAGTTTTATACTGAAGAAGACCAATGAACACTTCAAGTTTTTGACTAACTGCTTGAGTACTTCGCCAATAGAGACATCACCGGCATTAGTGGAGAGGAGAGGGGCATGTTGCGCCTTAAAAGTGAGAGCAGCAGAGGTAGATTGCTCATCCTTTGCATTGTAAAAGGCTGCTTCTTGAAGGGGACCCGAATTCAGGTCTTTTGACTTGCCATTGATGGTGGTTTAAAGGATTGTAAGACTAAAGGTAATGGCTGGCAGTGTTATTAGCAGATCATACCCAAAAATTCTTCAAAAAGCTTCGAAGCGATGAGGGCATGGGGAAGTTCTGAACAGCTGCTATCTTCTCAGGGAGGGGATGATCTTTTTCAGGAAATATGTGGTGCCTTAAGAATGATACTTATTTGGAGCTAAAGGTACACTTACCTTACCAGACCTGAAGGATGCTCTTTTGTAGGTAGTAGAGCATGATGCATATGTCAAGGAGTTGTTCCTCATTGGAGGAAGTGAACACGAGTATGTTCTTCACGTGACCAACACAGAAGAGGTCAATAAGATGCCATCCATGAGGCCTTGAAACATAGCCCCAGCATTAAGAAGGTCAAACCAGGAGTAATTGAAGATGTTTGAACTTAAGAGGGTGGTGTTGGTTATCTTGGGGATATCTTCCTGGTTCATGGTCAAGAGTGGAGAAAACATTCACTTTGCATAGGTAGAAAGTTATGTCAGCGATGTTGGGTTTGGTGTAGAGACCCGGTTGTCTGCAAGTTCAGGCTCTTGTAATCCCCAACGGATTGAGAGCCATCTTTCTCTCCGGACTATGTAAAAAGGTAATAGGAATGAGGTTGAGGTTTGTCGGCAAAGACCTATTACTTCCTTTTCAGAAAATATCTGTTTACTGGCAGTTAAATGATAAAATTCTAGACACCTGAATTTGGTGAACACTAGGGGCCCTATAATCTTGATATGGTGATAAATACCATGTTTGACGGGAACCATGGGCGTTTGGTGAAGATCTGGACGAAAAACTTCTGTGTATGATATGATGAGGTGAGTGATATCATCCATGATTGCACTGCTGTGGAGAGCGAGGTCAGACAGGGTTAGTTTGAAGAGGTGTTAACGAATCAGAGTGGGTGCTGATTAACAGTCAGTGAGTGACATTTACAGGGAGGAGGGAATATGAGAGGAAATCAACACTTAAAATTGGTAATGTTGTCACCAACGAAAAAATTCCAATTACATTTGGCGTTTCCAAATGTTAACGGGTGGGCTTCGCAGATCCCTTGGGAGCTACAAGGCAGATGACGGCATACTTAGGTAGACTATGTCTTGTCCTGCGTCTACCAAGAATCGCACACATACACATGCATCATGTAAAAAATAAGATTAGTTACAGTGTAGGCCAGAGCCACAAGTGAGGGCCTACTTACATATTTTTTTGGCCAATGATAACCATTCGAACATTTCTTTGCAACAGCACAGAATCTGGATTGATAGTACTATTACTGCGGCCAGTGCACATCAGTAAGCTGCTTTACAGGATAATGGTGGGGAAGGGAGCAGATTGTGTGTAGTGGGCTGCTTTGTCACTGCTCTGGCACGTTACGGGGGTAGGAGTCTGTATCTTGCTGCCTTTTCGTCAGTTTAGGCCAATGTTGAATAGTTATATTCTTTGTCAGAAGTGACAACGTTGATGGACATTTTGAATGCGGAGAAGTGGCTGTCAATATGGGCATTAACTCTGGTCATCAGTTCTTCATAATGTAGAATTTCCACATTGGCAAAAACAGCCCTTACCGATTCAGGTGAGCTTTATACTAAAGGGTCCAAAGCTGGCTTACTTCATGAGGAAAGTTGACTACTGGAGGTTGCAGGCGAGCAAAACGAGTCATTTCACTGATAGCAAGCGAAGCCCTTTAGTCCGCAAATGGTTATCAAAAGAGCTGAAAACTTTTGGCTATACATGCAGCTGGCTATGGCGAGTACTGTTCTAAAAGTTATGTTTTGAGGATGTCATAAGCTATCGATGTGTCCGGTTTCTCACAAAAACAATAAGAGATTTCAGGAAAAGAGACCTCGGGTGTTGGAATATTATATTCCCTTTTCTTCTGCCTTCATCTTGATTCCTTTTTCCTCCATCTCGTGTCCTTCGACTTCCAAGGGACTTTCTGCTATAAACGCTTTCTCTCTTACTACGTAATTCTTCATTTTTGTGGACCAAAAAAGCAATTTCCCCACCACGCCTTTTTCACCCACTGACACGTTCGGGTCAGGATCTATTCAAGAGCAACTGGCCGATCCTGAGTTGTATAATTAGGCATAACCTAATTAACCCTATTCGTTTTCGAGTGTATTTGTATAATTTATCACCTTCTTATTCTCCTCTGTTTTTGCTTTCTCAATTGTATCTTCCTTACAGGCTGCCAACGCTAGTGCCCGTGTCATGCTATACGTTAGGCAAGCTGAAATGAATGAATGAACGATGCTGTGAGACCATAATTTGCTTTTGTTCATCAGCAAGTCATGCCCTTTATGTGGAATTGGACCTCTGCCAATGAAAAACTGGAGAATGATTCTGTACTGGTTAAGGGTGGTAGTTTTATGGGAGTGACATTAATAGAAGAGGGAGGGTGGGAGGGTGGTAACATCAAGAAGTAAGACGAGGCAGAGAGCGGAATGACAGTCTGAAGCTGGTCACTCCGATGGTCACAAATGTGATAGTGAATCATTAGACTGCAAATAACTTTATTTTCACAGAGCACGAGTCTCCTCATGTTCTAGGTCTGGGGTATCATCCTGGAATGCTCGAGCTTAAGGTGTATAATTGAGAACTTCGAGTTTAAGTACTTCCTTCTGCAATATGTGCTATTTTCTAGTGTAAATTAAAACTACTTAAAAATCAATAATGCATAAACCTTATAAAATAGAAGAAAGTTGAAAATGGATGTCTGGCCTTAGCCCACCATAAAACTTTCTTCACTATTTTTACCTATAAGATAATAAAAGAAAAACATTCATATCCATATATCAATCAAAGGTAAATTTATTTTTTGTATATGAAAATGGAATATTTCAAAATCTAAATACTATTAGGTTTTTTGCCAAGGTCAGTTAGGTAAGATATTTCAACAAAGAATCGGAAAATTTAGTAATATTTTTCATTATTCTCAAGGAGGAGTTGGGTGTTGTTGGTAAAACCCTTTCCTTCAGTACTGGAAAAAATCTCGAAAAACTGAGTTGTATAATCATTTGATTCTATAAGTGCAGAAAGCTCTTGTGGAAGAAGGGAGATCATCGTTTATGGGACTTTATGAATATGTCCAATAAGGAAAGGTAAAGTCTCAGAATTTGGAAAGGCAAAGGAATCAGTTGGAAAAAAATCCTGTGTTGAGGACACTGTTCATGTTAAATGGATTTTCACTAAAGCAATATGGTATGGAAGAGTTGAATAAGTTTAATATGTTACAGAGTTATGCAATAGCATGGCAATGTGCTACGTAAGCATTTGATATATATATATATATATATATATATATATATATATATATATATATATATATATATATATATATATATATATATATATATATATATATATATATATATATATATATATATATATATATATATGTATATATATATATATATATATATATATATATATATATATATATATATATATATATATATAGATATATATATATATATATATATATATATATATATATATATATATATATATATATATATATATATATATATATAAATATATATATATATATAGATAGATAGATAGATAGATAGATAGATAGATAGATATATATATATATATATATATATATATATATATATATATATATATATATATATATATGTATAAATATATATATATATATACATATATATATATATATATATATATATATATATATATATATATATGTATCTATATATATATATATATATATATATATATATATATATATATATATATATATATATATATATATATATATATATATATATATATATATATATATAAATATATATATATATATATATATATATATATATATATATAAAAATATATATTTTTATATATATATATATATATATATATATATATATGTATATATATATATATATATATATATATATATATATATATATATATATATATATATATATACATATATAATATATTTTGCACATTTAGACGTGTTTTTCATATTCAAATAAGCAATATATATTTGTGTGATTTCGCCTGGGGCTCTGATCCCGAGGTCGTTAAGAAAAACTTGAAGTGTTCATTATTCTTCTTCAATAAAAAACTATCCAAGGCAGAATCCTGCTACTGTACCTTCGACCGTGAATTACTGGCCGGGCATTAGGCTGTCTGTCACTTTCGTCACTTCTTAGAAGGTGTAACCTTCGTCATTTTCACGTACCATGTACCTTTAGTGCAAGCATTCATCCGACAGTCTAACGCCTTGTTTGCCATTAAAGCCATCATCTCTCCAGCATAACAGAGTAAAATTGCACCCTTGAACATGTACAGATTCAGGAGTGGGCACCTCTCATTAATCTCACCACCGATTTGCCCAAATTCACTTCAAGATGGTAGGTCCACTAACCACATCAAAAGGAAATCGTTACTGGTTTATGGTCATTGACCTCTCCACTTGATGATCTGAAGCCTTTTCAATAGATAATGCAACATATTTCCCATGTACATTTGCCTTACTGTCAGGGTGGATAGCAAGAATTGATATCCAGGGGCATATTACTTCTGACAGCACCACCACTTTCACCTCTCAATTTCAGGTCATTAGTGAATCTCCTGGAACCCCATAGATCAGAAAATTTTCTAAAATCCTACTGCCAACGGAATCGATGAACGTTTTTATTTCACCATCATAGCACCACTGAATTCCTGCTACAATGTCTTTTACTGGTTTATCCATCTTTATTGGGTATTCTTCGGACTAAGTCCCACTCCTAAGGATGCGCTGGATATCTTGATAACATAAATAGCATATAGCAACCCGTTAGTCGTCCCAGACAATTTTTTTTCCTTTTTCCATCTGCAACTCCTCTGACAATCTTCAGTGCCTACGACATATTGTAGAAAAACTCCCTCCATGCCGGCAGGTTTACAAGCCCCTATCTAAGCAAAACATACGTACAGTTTTGAACTCGTCAACCCACGTTTCCCTGTGCAGTGACACTTAGAAGCCTCCTGTAATAACCCCTTAAATGACCCTTAACTCGTGATTCGTCATAAATTCATGGTTCTCTTAATCAAAATTCCGGACAAAGAAGACTAGATTTCCATTGATCACCTGAATCCTACATATTCCTGGAAGATGACCAGCCTACAGTAGGCATCTCAAGAGCAATGCGCCCCAATTAACATGTATGTCTGTTTGATGGGGGGTGGGGGGGGGGGGGCGGCATATACCACATCCCGTACACTGAATAACTATTTTCTTTTATTACTGTATATTATGCTATACACATCACTGTTAGCAGAACCTTTTGAAGACTGTCTTTTAATGAATTGTTTTATTGTTTTTTGGGGTGATTCTCTTCTCCTGAACCTATTGTATATAAACTCGCTATCTTTTGAAATAAAGTGAGCTATATTCACCCCGCCCACTCTCGGTTACAACCTATTGGCTCACTCCCAGAAAGGGTATCCACCGTCAGCTTCAATCACTAGGCACCACAACGTTAACGATCAACCATTTTGTAGGTAATACAATAAGAACAATGAGATGCAGAAAGAAACTAGTAGGAAGTAATGAAAATCTCTGGAATTATTTTTCAGGCAACACATAAAGAAGCGTTAGATTAAACATCAATTTTCTTGAGTCTAAATAAAGCTTAACAAATATGGGTTAATTACAAGTTTCCAGAAGAAAGAACTTTCAATATCCTCTTATTACATTTAAAATTTTCAGTGATTTTTGATAAAGATTTAGAATTAAAACACATTCATTAGTATCAGCGGATATACATGATTGTAGAGTAAAAGCCTATGGTATTTGAAATTCTCTATTCTAAAAGTACTTAAGGGTTGAAATAAAATATATGAAAAAATGCACTTGAGGGTTGAAAAAAAAAAATTATTGGGAAGAATACACTCGATACTCATGTGAATGCATATATTGCTCTCTATGTATATTTAAAAAAACACCACTTCATTCAACATGAAATAACTAGACATTTCTTAATTCCCTGATTTCAACCGACTGTGGCATTCATTATTTACTCTATAACGAAAAACTGAAAATAATA
>NC_090734.1:44255779-44260779 GCF_036898095.1 Palaemon carinicauda
GGTAACGTAAACAAAAGCAAAAAATTACCTTCACACATAATACCTTCCTCCACGAAGAAAGAACAAATTTAGGCAGAAGAATTATTATTTTTTCTTATATACAAATGGAAATGCACCCGTATAGTAAGAACAATAAGCATATAAATAGAAACAATAAACCTAAAACCAAACAGAAAGTACCCTAAAGAATACAAGCCAAAAGCTTTATATAGCTTACCTCAATTTTAAAGATCCTATATTACAGTACTTCGTCAAAAAAAATCTCCAAATCTATGGAAACAAACCTACCTAGCTAAACCTAAATAAACTTACAGGTACGACCACAGATATACACCTTAACCTACAATACACCGACATTATAGTTGAATAAGTCATATATAATATTATACTATCAAAAGTCTTAGTATATCAGGACAAATCAAAAATTAATTTAGGGGAACCTTCAAAAAACACTAGAGTGTATACCAATCAAAAAAACCTCCTAAACTTTATCTACAAAGTTATCATTTAAACAGAACTACATACTATTTTTTTTTTTACAACCTTAATGGAGAAACGAGCAAGGCAGTGTATAATAAGGATCAGGCAAGCACACTAAATTCTAGAAAGGGTACCAGTAAATTTTGTTGTCAGTCCCTTTAACATTTTTTATAACCAAATTCAATTCCTGCAGAAAAAGAGCCCACCGCAAAATCCTCTGTTTTGTTCCTTTCTTCTGCTTGATAAAAACCAGAGGGTTGTGATCCGTCTATAACTCAACCAAGGAAAGAATAATTGTCATGTACGGCTTGAAATAGTTCAGAGCGCGGACCAAAGAAAGAGCTTCCTTTTCTGTAGTGGAGTAACGTTTTTCTGCCGCCAGAAGCTCTTTACTATAGTAAGACACAGGATGAACACCGTCCTCCTTTCTCTGAGAAAGGATACCTCCTTTGCCGTCGTCACTGGCCTCTACTGCTATAATAAAAGGCTTCTGAGATCTGGGTAAGTCAAAATGGGGTTCGTAATTGATACTGATTAAAGTTTATTAAAAGATTCTTCACACTGATCTGACCAACAGAACTTTTTTTCCTTTTTCTAATAAACTAATAAGAGGCTGAGCAAGATCAGAGTAATTACGCACAATTCTGGGGTAATAACCCGTCATGCCCAGCACTCTTTTTACCTCTCTAACATTACCAGGTTTTTTTTTCAAATTTATAATTTGCCTCGAGGTTACCTTGTTTCGGAGCCAGCTGACCTAAACCAACCTTATGACTCAAATAACAAACCTTTGCCTGGCCCAATTCGCATTTAGCCGAATTAACAACTGATCCAGAAGACCTCAAGGCTTCAAAAACGTTATGTAACCTTAATGTATGGGTATTCCAGTCATTATTGTATACTACCAAGTAATCAATATAAATTTCCACTCCTCCCATACCACAAATTACCCTCTTCATGAGCCTTTAAAAAGTACATGCAGCATTTTTCATTCCTAAAGGCATAACCTTACAGTCGTATAGGCCAAACGGGGTGACGAATACAGATATTTCTTGAGCTCGGTCGGATAAAGAAACCTGCCAATAACCCTATAAAAAATTCAGCTTAGTGATAAATTTGGCAGAACCAATCTGATCCAGACAATCATCAATAAAAGGGAGAGGAAATAAATAATTTTTCGTATTGGTGTTCACTCTACGGTAGTCCACACACATGCGGAACTCACCGTCTGCTTTCTTAACTAATACAATAGGAGAACTCCAGGGACTTACATATGGTTGAATAAGGTTATGTTTGAACATATACTATATCTCCTTACTGACCAAATCCCATTTTACTGGGTTCATCCAGTAAAGACTCTGCTTCACAGGGGAAGCATCACCTACATGAACGTCATGACTTAAAATATTGGTCCTACCTGGAGCATCCTTGAAAAGATCTGAAAAGGAATAAATTAAATTGAGTAAATCTTCCCGTTCGTTAACATCTAAATTATCTAAACTACTTTTCAACATCCCCAAAATTTGCATATTTTCACCCAATGCATCCGAAGGAAACTGACACTCTAACTCGTCAGAGTCCTCAGGAGGCACTTACAATACCACAGGCAGAGGTTCGGACACCATCACTAATGGATCACCTTGCTTACAAAGGTACAACTCAGGAACATAAATGGTGGTCTACCCTTAAATCTGCACTCTTCGGTGTAGATTTAACAGTTCCTCCTTTACTTAAACCAGACGGCTCTGTCACTCACTGTGCAAAGGCAAAGACAACCATCTTAGCAGAGGTGTTTCAACAGTAAGCAGAGTAATGAGAATTTTAAACTTCCTCATTCTTGTTTTCCTGCGCTCAAACGAACTAGTTTAGCTTTTAAATTTCTGGAAATTCAAGTTCTCATGATAAACCTTGATGCTTATGGAGATGTTAGCGCAAATGGTATTTTGCCTTTGTTTTTTTTATAAAGACAGTAGATATCTTAGCTTCAAAATTATCTGTCATTTTGCGCAAATTAAGAAGAAGAGGAGCTATTAGAACTTGTTGGAGAACTGGTAATGTTACTCCACTATATAAATATGTTTTCGTTTGCTCATGTCCAACTGACTACCACCCAATTTCAAAAACTCACATGTTATCTAAAGTTTTTGAATTTTTTGGGGGGGCAAAACGTCTCAAGAGTTTCCTTGATTTTAGCGCTGCATTTGATCATGAGGACCTTGTTTTCAAACTCAAACTGTTAGGAGTGGGTCAGTCATTCCTTAGCATCATTTATAGTTTTAAAGAAATATATCGCAAGAGTTGTTGTTGATTGGCGACAAAATGAGTAAAGGAGTGTAATATCATACTTTCCTCGGGTAGTGTTCTTGGCCCATTACTTTTTATATCATATACACAAGACATGTTGTCTGGACTAGAAAACAAGCATGTGGCATATGCAGATGATGTTAGTCTTTTTGTATTAATTCGATCTCCTGAATGTTGCTGAATCTTTTAATAGGGATCTAGCTAAAATTAGCGTATGATGCAAATTATGGGGTAGGAATTACTCAACTTCATACCACATAATTTACAAAAACTAAAAGTATGAATGTAAGTAGGTCAATGGCAGTGATTCCTAATCATCCATATCTCTGCATTGATAATGTTTCTTCCACTTAGTATGACATATTTTAAAATTTCATGTGTGATTGTCGACAACAAATTTAACTTTGAGAAAAAAAAATAGGCGTTTGTCTTCTTCAATTGCCCAAAAGAATGGCTTATTGAGAAAATTTGTTAAGCTCTTTGGTGATAAATCTATTCTGAAGAAGTGTTTTAATTCTTTCACTCTATCTTGATTCGAGTATTGTTCACCTGCCTGGTCTTTAGCTACTGATTCACATCTTAATCTGTTTGCACATGAACTTAGGGTTTTTTAACTTTCTTATTCCGGATCTAGATATTAATCTCTGACACCATCGTTCAATTAGTTCATTATGCATGTTGTAAAATATTTTTTTTATAATTTCGACCAACTTTTACATTCATAGACTTCCCGGACAGTTTACATCCTATTCCTAATGTTTTTCATACAGTTAATTCTAATATACAGAACTTCTCCATCATAGGCTCAATACTATCCAGTACTCTAGAAGTTTCATTCCAGCTGTGATCAGATTGTGGAATGATTTCGCTAATCAGCTAGTAGAATCAGTTCAAATTTGCAGCAAATATTTTTATGTTGAACAGGCTGACATAGAGTAAGTCCTCTTATAGTTTATACAGTATATGAAATATCTATTTTAAAGCTTTTAATTTTTTGAAAATATTTTATTTTAATTATTCATTACTTCTTATATCGTTTATTCATTTCCTTATTTCTTTCCCTCACCGGGCTATTTTTCCCTGTTGGAGCCCTTGTGCTTATAACATCTTGCTTTTATCTATTTGTTGCTTAGCTAATAATAATAATAATAATAATAATAATAATAATAATAATAATAATAATAATAATAATAATAATAACAATAATGATAATAATAATAATAATAATAATAATAATAATAATAATAATAATAATAATAATAATAATAATAATAATAATAATAATCTCTCTTTCGGTTGCTGCTACTGCTCTGTTGAGCCGTGTTCAGCAAGGTGTAAACTCTCCCCCCACCTTCAACAAGGACCATCACGAGATTAGAGACTTGCTGCCTGTTCTGATTGCGGGATCACTCTTAGTTGCTGGTCATCTTGGAAGCCTTCCACAAAGCATTTTGTGCTTAAATGGTTCGTCACCAGGCAATAATGCACACATTGTGTTAATCTAATGTGCTCTGTGTTAATCTAATGTGCTCTGGTTGAGCCAGGATATCTTGACTTTGGCCAGCTAGGCAGATGACTCAAAAACTTTTGGAAGGCCCAACAGCTCTTCTTCACACAGATTCAGACTCAGTTTTTGAGCCATCTGCCTAGCTGGCCAAATTTCAAGATATCCTGGCTCAACCAGAGCACATTAGATTAACACAGAGCACATTAGATTAACACAATGTGTGCAACATTGCCTGGTGACGAACCATTTAAGCACAAAATGCTTTGTGGAAGGCTTCCAAGAAGACCAGCAACTAAGAGTGATCCCACAATCAGAACAGGCAGCAAGTCTCTAATCTCGTGATGGTCCTTGTTGAAGATGGAGGGAGAGTTTATACCTTGCTGAACATAATACAAATGAGAATATTAATCATAATCCACATATTTTCAGTTTACAAAAGAAAAAAGATAAATGAATAAATAAAGAATTTAGTGGTTACTCTAATCAAGAGTACATAACAATTTTAAAGTGATTTTTAATGGATGCTAAAGGTGGCATGCCTTGTTTTTCTTCTGATATGAAATCATTTGATAACATACTTTAACATGATATTCTTCTGCATAGGACATGGTAGCCTTTTTTTTTTTAATTAACAAGAAAAAAACCCTCTTGACAAGTGATTCTCATCACTTTTATAATAACCATAGGTTTCATAATGCCTTTTCTAAAA
>NC_090734.1:44268279-44273279 GCF_036898095.1 Palaemon carinicauda
TTGGAGACATTTTTCTACAGTAATGCGTAGAATAAAAAAAATAGTTTTGATTGCTTTTGTGGACTATGAAAAAGTCTTTGATAGTGTTCACCGCCCGTTTTGAGGAAAGTCCTGTGTTATTACGGAACTCCTCTTAAATATGTGAATTTGATTAAGCCTGTTCATGACCCTAGCACGGATGAAAGTTAATGCTAATAGGGTCTTTCAAATCAATTTCCAGTGAACAGCGGAGTACTCCAAGGGAATATGTTGTCACCTGTGTTCTTAATCCTCATCATGGATTTTGTAATGCGTAGAGCAGTCAAAGGAGGTGGCGAAGAATTTGACTGGATTGGTGATAGGAAATTAACAGAGCTAGATTAGGCAGAAGATGCTATCAAGGTCAGAAGAGAACCACAAGATTTGCAATGATTGCTTACCAGAATGTATGAACTATTTCATGAGGTTGGCCACAAGATAAATATAAGAAAGACAGATATGATGGAAAAGGAGTATGCAATGGATGATGAAATATCATTGGAAGGAGAAATGATTAATGAGGTAGAATCATTCAAATATGTATGTACTATGATCTCTAATACAAAGTTTATAACATTAAAGTTTAGTGGAAGATAAAAAAAACAGACAAAGGGTATGTTAAGTAAAGCTTGGAAATCAAATCGTCGGAAATTACATATAAAAATCAAACTATATATAACTTTGGTGAGATTGGGTTTACTATATGGACATGCATCGTAGTATGATAATGAAACAATCTCCTATAGATTTTATAGATTTGAGAACAAAGACATCTGAAGGAGATTAGGAGTCAAAGGGCAAGAAATAAATGAAATTATAAGGGAAATTAATCGAGTGTCATATGTTGAGGAGATCATAGTATATGCCAGTGTGTGGGTGCATGTTTAGGTGTGTGCACGTTAGCGTGTCTTTATTATACGTGTATCTTTGTTTATCTCATAGTATGAATATCATTTTTTAACAAGCGTGTTAATGTTGACACCAAAAGTCTTTTCCCTCTTAATAGTTATGGATTCAGATGGCTTCCGCCTTTATTGCTTTTAATCGTTTTCATGTGTGGATGCTAGAGAAGAGCCCTGTTTTATGTGTGCTTACATAATCGTCTAGCATCTGAAATGTTAGCAAAATAGCGATATTTAAAAAAAAAAAAAATCTTTATATATACAAATATCTAGGATTTCTTTCAAAACAATATTACACATATGCAGGTTCTTGTCAAACATGTTTGAACTTCTAATCGAATGATTATATTTTTTCTAAAGGTTAATTGGATGCTTCGTGATTTTAATTAGCTAAAACAAAATTACGACACTTTTATCTCTATTTTTTCATCGTATTTTGGAAAAACTGTAATTAGTGGAAATAATGATAAAAACCCCAAATATATATACATCGTTTGCCCTAAGTGAATAGTTTCTGTTGAAATTCTATTATATGATCATCATCATCGTCATCATTATTATCTCCTCCTACGGCTATTGATGCAAAGGGCCTCAATTAGTTTTCGCCAGTTGCCTCTATATTGAGCTTCTAAATCAATACTTCTCTATCCATCATATCCTACATCACACTTAATCTTACTCGACCATGTAGGCGTTGGTCTTCCAACTCTGCTAGTGCCACGGGGAGCCTGATAGGTTGGTGATCTGATCTCTCTTGGGAAGTGCAAAAATTATGCCCAACCCATCTCACCATGATCTCATCCATATATGGTACTTGAGTAATCTCTATGAGAGTTTAATTTTTAATCCTGTCCTGCTCTTTAACTCCTAATATTCTTCTGATGGCTTTATCTCAAAACTACAAAATCGGGTGGATATTTTTTGATTTTCATACAGTGACTTATGACCATATACCACAGTAACACCGATCTCACTAAACTGATATATAGCCTGATTTATATATGCAGTTCCAAAATATCTAAATATTTGATTCCATCTAGTTGATCCTTTCTCCTTTTCTATGATATACCATCTTCCATTACATATTCCGTTCTCACCATCTATGCCTTTGTTCTATCTTCAGCCCAATTTCATGTGATATTTCATGAATTCTGTTAACCCTGGATAGGTACGGTGGGTCGTTTGCGACCCCGAGCGTGACTCACCCCTGTGACTGAGTTTGTGGGTGATCGACCTGCAGGAGGTGTCTCCCCTACACGCTCTAGTAGTGTCCAGATGTGCATTGCTGTAGCTGTACTCCTTCCCCGATTTCTGAGACGCGTCGGGGTCGTTCGCGTCCGAGTTTACCCTTCTGAGGTAGTTTGCATAATTATCAAAGTTATTACGTATTATGAAATTGTCGTAGAATGGTGCAACTTGTATAGGTTATCAGTTGTGGAAAGTCTTGGTGGATTGTTTGGCTACCATGTGCATGTTTTTTTTTTTAGTTAAAATGTCGTTCATCACCACGAGGACCATTTTACCGCGAGTGCCCCTTTTTCATTTTTTTTCATTTTTTTGCCAAGTCATTTTTCCGTAAGATATTGCCAAATAGTGTCGTAAAACTTTTGCTTGTTTAGTGTTGGAAAGTGTGTCTAGATGATCTGGCTACCCATGCATGACTTTGTTTTTGTCAGATACGACGTAGTTATTGGTATATTGGGTATTTAACTGCGGTTACCAATTTCTGTTTTCTTTTCAATATTTGTAAAAATTACTACGTAGTAAGGAATTGCCGTATATTATTCATTTTTTTTTCATGTTTATGTGTTAGAAAGTGTGCCTTGATGGTTGGGCTAACACGTGCATGTCTTTTTTTTTATCTGAGATGTCGTATATTAGAATGTCGGGCATTTTACCGCGAGTGTCCCTTTTTAATTTTTTTATATTTTTTTGCCAAGTCATTTTTCCGTAAGATATTGCGAAATAGTGTCGTAAAACTTTTGCTTTTTTAATGTTGGAAAGTGTGTCTAGATGATCTGGCTACCCATGCGTGATTTTGTTTTTGTCATATACGACGTAGTTATTGGTATATTGGGTATTTAACTGCGGTTGCCAATTTCTGTTTTTTTTTCAATATTTGTAAAAATTTACTACGTAGTAAGGAATTGCCGTATATTATTGATTTTTTTTTCATGTTTATGTGTTAGAAAGTGTGCCTTGATGGTTGGGCTAACACGTGCATGTCTTTTTTTTTTATCTGAGATGCCGTATATTAGAATGTTGGGCATTTTTCCGCGAGTGCCCCTTTTTATTTTTTTTGCATTTTTTTGCTTAGTCATGTTACCGTAAGGAATTGGCAAGTAGTGTCGCAAAACTTATATTTTTATAGTGTTGGAAAGTGTTTCTAGATGATCTGGCTACCCATGCCTATTTTTTTTTTAGCCAGATATGGCGTATATATAAGTATGTGTTCGATTTTCCTGTGATTGCCATTTTTTCGTTTTTTCCAATTTCTTTCAAAATTACTACGTACTAAGGAACTATCACAGAGTAATATTTCATTTATATGTTTATTTGTCGGAAAATATGCCTTGATGGTTTGCCTATCACGTGGCTGAAATTTTTTTTTTCTGAAATGCCGTATATTAGAATGGCCATTTTTCCACGAGTGCCCCTTTTTATTTGTTTTGCATTTTTTTGCTTAGTCATGTTACCGTAAGGAATTGGCAAGTAGTGTCGCAAAATTTATAATTTTATAGTGTTGGAAAGTGTTTCTAGATGATCTGGCTACCCATGCCTATCTTTTTTTTAGCCAGATATGGCGTATATATAGGTATGTGTTCGATTTTCCGGTGATTGCCATTTTTTCGTTTTTTCCCAATTCTTTCAAAATTACTACGTACTAAGGAACTATCACAGAGTAATGATTCCTCTAGATATTTATTTGTCGGAAAATTTTGTTTACTTTTTTTTTGATTGAATATCATCAAATTTTTTTAGCTAAAATATTGTTTTACATTTTTTTTTTCGATTTTATTTCCCTTCAAAAAATTTTTTTTGGGTCAGAATTTTAATTTTATAGTCGTAAAATAATCGACAATTATCCAGCTACCCACCATACAATTTTTATGCATATCCAATAATAATTAGATTAGTAAATAACACCTTGAAATTGACATACCCTTCCTACATTTCAAGTGGCAGATTAGGGAGTCTGAGTCAGTGTGGTTGGCGGCCATTTTGTGGACATATCCGAAGCGTAAGCTGCCCTATCTATATATATTCTTGTTCCCTATAGAATTTGTGATATTTTGGTATATTTTTACCTGCATAAATATCATATTATATATTAAATATATGTATTTCTTTACGAAATTTCCAAGTACTCAAAAAATTACCTTTAGATATGGCCCCTGATATAAATGTAATTTACAAAATAATGAAGATTTTTTTACATATTTCTATTTTAGGATAACATATGTTTATTCCCTAAAAAAATTAGCCACTTCCTATTTCATTTGGGTACCCAAAAAAATTCATGAAATTTGGACAATTTTTTTAGGCCAAAAAAAGTTACCCTTTTTTTCTCATTTCAGATCTTCACCTCCATGGGTCTGACTTCATCCAAAATACATCAAGATGTGTCCTAAACATTCAAGAATCAATTCCTAAAAGGATTTGTGTATTTATGTATAAACTTTTTTTTTATGAATTTTTGTCAGGTCTTTTTTTTCTACTTAATTTTTTAAAATATTTATAATAAATAGTTTTTCTGCAGATAAGTAGTATTTATCTTTACAGTTGTTTTAAGAATTCATTGAAGTTTTTTTTGGAAAAAGAAAAAAGGAGGTTACTGCAAAAACTGATTTTTCAAAAATTTTTTTTGGCGTCGGGGTCGTTCAAGTCCGAGTATACCCTTAAAGGGGTGTCCGAGGACCGTACCTATCCAGGGTTAAGCGAGCTTTATAAATCCTGTGGCATTTTGCTAATATGGATGGCGTCATCAACATACTCTAGGTCTGCTAATTTTCTGTTATCAATCCAGTGCAATTCTTCTCCGCCATCCCAAACTATCAATGAGGAGAATAAATAACATGG
>NC_090734.1:44283279-44290633 GCF_036898095.1 Palaemon carinicauda
ACGAAATGTGCAAAGGATTGTCAGTGGCCAAAAATTTATAAGTAAGCCATTGCTAGTAGCGGTGACCTTATGTGTTTCTAATCATTTCTTTTTACATGATACAGTAACGGGCGTGTGGTTTTTGGTAGACACAGGTGCCTGTCGTTCTCTATTGCAAAGGGAACTCTTCAGGACACGACATAGTCTGTCTAAGTCTGCTGACGTCTGCCTGGTAGCTGCCAATGGATCTGCGATACCCACCTAGGGTTACGAGAACCTCACATTAACGTTTGGGAACGGAAAATTTAATTGGAATTTTCTCATTGCTGACGTCACATTGCCAATCCTCGGTGCGTATTTCCTCTCTCATTTCCACCTTCTGGTCAATGTCGGCCAACGACGATTGGTAAAATCAGACTCATACTTGTCGACACCTCTACAACCCGTCCCCTTCAACCTTGTTCTCCACATCAACACATCCATGGATGCCAACGTCCACCTCCTCACGTCGTACCTGAAAGTTTTCCCTCCAGAACTTCGGTAAAAGCCCAAGGCTCCTGCCAAACATGGTATTCATCACCATAGTGAGACAACGGGATACCCAGCCTTTGCCAAATTCAGATGTCTGGCACAGGATTGATTGGCAGCCGCCAAACAGACATTCGCCGAAATGGAAGAAATGTGCTTTTGCGAAAAGGCCTTCAGCCTATGGTCGTCACTCTTACACATCGTCCTGAGGGAAGACTGCTCCCTTCGTCCGTGTGGGGATTAAAGCCGCCTGAACAGAACTGTACAAAACGAAGGTTTTCTCTACACTCGATCTTCTGAAGGGGCATTATCAGATGCCTATGAACCCAGAAGACATCCCCAAGACCGCCATCACCACTCGCTTCGGTACATATACCTTCAATTACTCCTATTTTGGCCTCGTAATGGTAGGGCTACTTTTCAATGTCTCATGGATGGCTTCTTAGGGGTCCTCCCCGTCTGTGTATGTTACATGGACGACATACTTGTTTCTCTTCCTCAAAAGAGGAACACCTCCGTCACCTACACATCGTGCTCGACTGCCTACAACAAAACGGCCTTGTAGTTCGGTACGACAAGTGTACCTTTGATACCAATGAAGTGTCAATCTTAGGGCACCGCATCACTCTTGAAGGAGTCCATCCACTCCCTGAGAAGGTAGCAGCCGTTCAGAACTTCCCCAAGCCCTTGACAGTCAAATTACTGCAGGAATTCTTGGGCAAGAAATAGTATTGTTGTATTTTGTGAACTTCTTGACGGGACCTAGTGTGTATATATACCTGATTTGTCTATAATAAAATACTCAGTTGCTTTCCTCCCGCTTTTGAGTCCCAACCTACTCTTGGCTCGTCGCTTTGGTGAACCCAAAAGTGAGATCTTTCCTCGCGCCTGCCCCCACCCCCCTCCCCTTACTGTTACTATGACGTACTCCACAGTAGTTGGTGAAACCCCATTGAAAGATTCGTCGTTCGCCAGCGGATAGGCTTCTGCTTGGTTTCAGCGCACAGAAGTCCAGTTCCGCATCAAGGGCGTGACTCGCTTAACCCCCAAAGCAGATCAAGTTCTCGGGGCGATACCCCAGGAGACCTTCCCGGATATCTCCGACTGGCTTTGAAAACAAGGAGACACCCCAATGGCGTATAACGCCCTCAAAACATACCTTGTGCAGCAGTACTCACAGTCGCCAGTCGCCCGTATAGCAAAGCTTATTCAGCTCTCTCAACAACTGATGAGGAGCCAAAGAGCTTTGCTCACCCTCAGGGAAATGACCAGTACTGCTAGCCTGCAACCTGCCGCAGATAGCTCTCCTCGTGAGGTGAACCTACTTTGTGCCCTTTGGGTACTCCGTTTTCCAGATCGTGTACGCGCTGCCGTACCAAACCCGACGCCCTTGTGGACAGCCACTTCATGACCTTCAAGACCTCCATCAACGCCTCCAGTCCTGATGAAGAGGACACCTATTCAACATCAACTGAAACTGACGTGAATGCCATAGGACACACACGCCTACCCAGTGACGTGCTGGTGCAGCGACAAAGCCACCCATCACCCACCACTTGTTCTTGCCCCAACCAACGACTTTTATATCAACTTTCTGCGGCCCAAGGGCTGTAGTTTTGCTAGTATCACTCTACACTCGGGGCTGCCATGACGAAATATGCTATGGATTGTCAGTGGCCAAAAAACGTGTAAGTAGGCCATTGCTCGTGGCAAAGGCCTTCCGTGTTTCTCTACTTTTCTTTTTACATAATGCAGGAACAGGCGTGTGATTTTTGGTAGACACAGGTGCCTGTCTTTTCCAAAGGGAACTCTTCAGGACACAACATAGTCTCTCTAAGTCTGCTGACGTCTGCCTGGCAGCTGCCAACAGATCTGCGATACCCACCTAGGGTTAAAGGAACATCACATTATTGTATGGAAATTGTAGATCTAATTAGAAGTTTCTCGTTGCTGACGTCATATTGCTAATCCTTGGTGCATATTTCCTCTCTCATATCCACCTTCTGGTCAATGTCCACCACCGACGATAGGTCAACTTAGACTCGTACTTGTCGACACCTCTTCAACCAGCCCCTCCAACCTTGCTCACCACATCAACGCACCTACGGATGCGTACAACCACCTCACGTCGTTCCTCGAAGTTCTCCACCCAGAACTTCGCTAAACGCGCACAGCTCCTGGCAAACACGGTATTTATCACCATATTAAGACAATGGGATTCCTAGCCTTCGCCAAACTCAGACGTGTGGCACAGGATCGATTGGTAGCCGCCAATCAGACGTTCGCTGGAATGGAAGAAATGTGCCTTTGCGAAAAGGCCTCCAGCCCATGGTCGTCACCCTTACACATAGTCCTGAATGAAGACTGCTCTCTCCATCCATGCGGGGATTACAGCCGCTTGAACAAAACCGGATCACTAACCCCTCCCAAACATCGCCGATGCTACCTCCTATAAGCACAAAGGGAAGGTTTTCTCCACACTGGACCTTCTGAAGGGGCATTATCAGGTGCCTATGAAACAAGAAGGCATCCCTAAGACCGCTACCACAACTCGCTTCGGTAATATACCTTCAATAACTACCATTTTGGCCATCGTAATGCTGGGGCTACTTTTTAACCTCTCATGGAGAGCATATTATGGGTCCTCCCCTTTTGTGTATGTTACGTGGACGACATACTTGTATTCTCATCCTCAAAAGAGGAACATCTCCATCACCTGCGCATTGTGCTCGACTGCCTACAACAAAATGACCTTGTAGTGCGGAACGACAAATGTACCTTTGACGCCAATGAAGTGTCATTCTTAGGGCACTGCATCACTCCTGAAGGAGTTCCTCCCCTCCCTGAGAAGGTAGTAGTCGTTCAGAACTTCCCCATGCCCTCGACTGTCAAAACACTGAAGGAATTCTTGGGCAAGAAATAGCATGTTTGTATTTTGTGACCTTCTTGCCGGGACCTAGTGTGTATATATACCCGATGTTGCTTTCATCCCGGTTTTGAGTCACAAGCTACTCTTTGCTCGTCACAACATAACTGATTACATGTTATTCTCATTTCAATGGGATTTGTCTTTTATATCTAGCTATCATAGTAGGCCAATGAATGATTGCACCATACCTCTTCAGATATCATTGTGCATCACGTTTTAAATACCAAGTACCAGTAAGTTTATTTTCCATGTTCTTACTATGCGTTTTGAGTTCTCCTACAACAAACAGGAAATATATACATATATTTTCAGTTTTTTTTTAAATTCATCACATGATATTAAATATTTTCATACTTTTCGGAGAAAAGGCTTGGGGAGTATAATCTGAGACTTTAAGGTTCCAGCAATACGTTTAGCAATTAGGGGAAAAAAAAACACTGCCATTGATGGATTCATTCACATTCCGTAGGGAGTTGCCATTTTCCTTTGAGATTATTAGGTGGTCAGGATATAAACATTTAGGACCGGAATGAATTCATAATAATTCTTATCGGTTGTTTCCTAAAACACACAGAATCGTAGAAGTACCTTTGTAATTCCCTTCCTTATACTTTCAATTAACAAACGTAGCAACAAACAGAATAATAAAAAATAATAAAAATATGTCTAAGAGTCTGACAGTGTGACAACAGGCGTGGAATTTTCTCAGAGACAATGATCAACCTTGTGAGTTTTTAACTTTTTATTTCTTTCGGGAAACTACTGATCTTCTATTTCTTAACTATTTGATTTATTATTTTTAGTGTTTTTCATATTGAAGGTTCATTCATCAGCGTTGAAGATTGTTCAGTGTAATTTAATGCAAGAATTTATACTGTATTCAGTGCAAATTTATTGCGCTTCAGGTACTAGAAAGAAAAAATAATAAAGCTTTAGTTTTGAAAAAGGGAATAGAAATCTTGTCTTTTGTAATGCGTCTCATTCTTCTACTCCTTTGTCCTATAAATCAAATGACTTACCAATTACAGAAATCCTTGTATATAATGTTTTCCTTATGAAGAAAGATTTTTTGGTTATATCTTCAACAAATCTAGTTTATTTGCTTTTTTTTCCTATCACGTACAAAATATATAAATAATCTTTCTCCATGTGTAATGACAGGGGATAATATCTTATTTTCATCATGAGAAACTAATGACGACTATATGAAATTTTAAGCTTATGGCAATGTAATTATAAAGGACCTAAAATACATGGTCATTTTTTTTTCAATACAGCACGAATTTTATATTTTTTTCTTAGATAAAAGGTAGAGTGGAAAAAATACAACGATAACAAATATCGTTGGGAAGATATGCACCAATTACATTCAATAGTTTTCTAGAATTGATTTAATCATTAAAACAACTATCATGAGATATTTCTTAATTTCTCACCACATATTTCTAATAAATAGATTCATAGATACTACTTTTCTCATGATTCCTGAAATTATACATTTTAAGAAACATAAAATGGTTTACATTTGGTTTCAATTGTGTAAAGTAAATAGGGTGACAAAATCTTTTCGTACACGATAGAGATAGTTTATTTCACAGGGGAAAAATACAGATTCATAATAGACAGTAGTTTATGGGAGGAAAGAAAATAAATGAAACAATTTATTTACCTTTCAAAGTTTTCTCATCTTCCTCAATAACTACGATTACCTAGCTTGATACTGTGGATCGTTTTCCTGATTTTGTCAGTCATCTATCGTAAAATGCTAACATTCATGAAAAAAATTATATATCCCATAAGATTTGCAAACTCTGATTCCAAAAACCTCCGATACAGAGTTTATAAAGAGAATGACTTGACGTGTTGACAAGAAAATCAAGGAATACCAAACATTAGCCCTACCTATTCTTGTTGAGGGTTCTGAAACTCAAAATTTTGAAAAAAATGGGTATGGTCGAGAAAAAATAAATTTTAGATATCAATCTTGTAAAGGATGCTATTGAGTAATATTGAAAATGATTATCATATATCATAAAACAGATGAGAAGAAATAAAATTTATGTAATAAGTAGATTATAAAGATGATTATTGTTATTCCTGATCTAGATATTAATCTCTGGCAACCGTCGTTCAATTAGTTTCATTATGTATGTTGCATAAGATTTTTTCACAACTCTGACCATCCTTTACATTCAGATCTCCCTGGACAATTCTATCCTGTTTCGTAATACTAGGCAGGCAGTTAAATTCTAATAGCCAGGCCTTCTCCATCACGAGGCTCAATACTACGCAGTACTCTAGAAGTTTTATTCCAGCTGTGACCAAGTTGTGGAATGATCTTCCTAATCGGGTGGTTGAATCAGTACTACTTCAAAAGTTCAAAGTTGGAGCAAATGCTTTTTTGTTGACCAGGCGGACATGAGTCTTTTTATAGTTTATTTATGACATATTTGTTTTTTATGTTGTTGATAGTTTATTATATGACATGTCTGTTTTGACGTTGTTTCTTATTTTAGAATGATTTATTGTTAATATGTTCTCTTCATTTATTTATTTCCTTATTTCCTTTCCTCACTGAGCTATTTTTCCCTGTTGGAGCCCCTGGGCTTATAGCATCTTGCTTTTCCAACTAGGGTTGGTAGCTTGGATAGTAATAATAATAATAATAATAATAATAATTATGGTAATAGAATAAGTTATATCATAAAAAAGGTAATATATATTAGAATCACAACTGGGGAGATAGCATCGTTAATTTGAGCTATATTTTTTTTGGCCCTTGTCTCTGGGTATAGAATAGTAAAAGTGTGGAAGTGTAAATCTGAACAAAAGCAACTGGAGATATTTTGAAAAATATTTATCTTTTCCTCATTAAATAATGTGATTTACATATAATACCTCTCATAATAAATCTTAATTCTTCTTTAGACGCCTCATGTGGGCACCATATGGAATATATGGGGTTACACTTGGAATGAATTATATTAGTAAAAACATGCAATAGCAAACTAAAAGATATAATATAATCCACCATTTGCAAGGGATGTCAACATTTCATTGAGGTTAGGGATAAATTTCATAAAATTTCCATAAAAAATATTGTTTTAATATTCTAAAACACATAATGAAGTTCTATCCTTAACTAAGATTTTGCATTGCGAGTGTCTTTTTGATAGTGTTAAAAACATTTTGGATATTATTAACTGGTAAGATCAACTTGAAACCTGCGAAGCTCCACCAAAACTAAGTTCCAAATCATAGAATCACATATATATTCAAGGATTCACATAAAGTTATTAAGCCCTTTTTATTTCATTTAAGTAGAACTATCATACTAATTATATAGATGATAATTTTTTTTTTGGTGGGGGGGGGGGGGGGGTGGGCAACAAAGATGCTGGACGGTCACTTGAATATTTATTTTCTCACTGGCAAGCACAACAAAAGAGACGAACTGCTTCTTTTATTGGAGCTTGTAATTTCACTATGCGGAGAAGTGTGACGTGCATTATTCCGTCTTCCCAAAAACTACTATAAGTCTTGTAGATCTCTCGTACAGTAAGACCTGACTCCCAGCAAAATGACATGAACTGCTCTCCAGATAATAGGACTGGAGCTTTCCAGTACCTCAGGTTAAAATTTCTTATAATGTTTTTTTCAGAATTTCTCCTTCTAGAGAGAGAGAGAGAGAGAGAGGAGGGAGAGATGGAGGAGGGGAGAGAGAGAGAGAGAGAGAGAGAGAGAGAGAGAGAGAGAGAGAGAGAGAGTAGAATACTTACAAAAGTAATGATATATAGATATGTATATATATATATATATATATATATATATATATATATTTATATATATATATATATATATATATTTATATATATATATATATATATATATATATATATATATATATATTTATATATA
>NC_090734.1:44291133-44296133 GCF_036898095.1 Palaemon carinicauda
TCGAACCCTGGTCGGAAAGCTTATATAGAAAGTGACTAACCCATTCGGCCACGAAGGAAGATAAAAGTCAATGACAATTCTACTATACTTATACCTGTCGAATTCAGGTATTTTGTACTTAGATTTGAAATCAACCCATCTTCACCATCGTAGCTAATTGGTAGTTTGTTACTTGGCATTCAATTAATGATAAATTTTGCACATTTTTACGTGTTTTTCATATTCAAAATTTATCATTAATTGAATGACAAGTGGCTTAGTCACTGTCTATACAAGCTTGCCGACCAGGGTTCGATTCCCGGCCGAAGCCAAGCTCTTGTCTTTATGTTATTTCGCATGGGGCTCTGATCCCGAGGTCATTAAGAGAATCCAGACATTAATGTATCAAAAATATATATGGCTTATTTGAATATATATATATATATATATATATATATATATATATATATATATATATATATATATATATATATATATATATATATATATATATATATATATATATATATATATATATATATATAGATATATATATATATATATATATATATATATATATATATATATATATATATATATATATATATATATATATATATATATATATATATATATATATATTTATAAATAGATATATATAAATATATATATATATATATATATATATATATATATATATATATATATATATATATATATATATATATATATATATATATATATATATATATATAAATATATATATATATATATATATATATATATATATATATATATATATATATATATATATATATATATATGTATATATATATATATATATATATATATATATATATATATATATATATATATATATATATATATTTATATATATATATATATATAAATATATATATATATATATATATATATATATATATATATATATATATATATATATATATATATATATATATATATATATATATATATATATATATATATATATATATATATTTATATATATATATATATATATATATATATATATATATATATATATATATATATATATATATATATATATATATATATATATATATATATATATAGATATATATATATATCTATTTATAAATATATATATATATATATATATATATATATATATATATATATATATATATATATATATATATATATATATATATATATATATATATATATATATATATATATATATATATATATATATATATATATATATTTATATATAGATATACATACATATATATATATATATATATATATATATATATATATATATATATATATATATATATATATATATATATATATATATATATATATATATATATATATATATATAAATATTTATCATTAATTGAATGCCAAGTAACAAACTACCAATTACCTACGATGGTGAAGATGGGTTGATTTCAATTCTAAGTACAAAATACTTGAATTCGACAGGTATAAGTATAGTAGAATTGTCATTGACTTTTATCTTCCTTCGTGGCCGAATGGGTTAGTCACTGTCTATATAAGCTTGCCGACCAGGGTTCGATTCCCGGCCGGAGCCAAGCTCTTGTCTTTGTGAGATTTCGCCTGGGGCTCTGATCCCGAGGTCGTTAAGAGAATCCAGACATTAATATATCGAAATATATATGGCTTATTTGAATATGAAAAACACGTAAAAATGTGCAAAATTTATAATATATATATATATATATATATATATATATATATATATATATATATATATATATATATATATATATATATATATACATATATATATATATATATATATATATATATATATATATATATATATATATATATATATATATATATATACATAAATTTATATATATAAATATATATATATTCATATATAAACATATACATATATATATATATATATATATATATATATATATATATATATATATATATATATATATATATATATATAAATATTTATTCATTTATATATTTATATATATATATATATATATATATATATATATATATATATATATATATATATATATATATATATATATATATATATATATATATATATATATATATATATATATATATATTAATATCTATATTGTTACTAGCCAAGCTACAACCCTATATGTAAGAGCAAGATGCTATTAGCCCAAGGGCTCCAACAGTGAAAAATAGCCCAGTGAGGAAAGGAGATAAAAATAAATAATTGATGAAAATAAAATTAACAATATATCATTCTAAAAACAGCAACAGCGTCAAAACAGATATTTCCTATATAAACTATTAACAACATCAAAATACAGATAAGTCATATATAAACAATAAAAGGACTCTTGTAAGCCTGGTCATCATGAGAACACTTGCTCCAACTTTGAACTTTTGAATTTCTACTGATTCCACTACCCTATTAGGAAGATCATTCCACAACTTGGTAACAGCTGGAATAAAACTTCTAGAATACTGTGTAGTATTGAGTCTCATGATGGAGTAGGCCTGGCTATTAGAATTAAATGCCTGTCTAGTAATACGAACAGGATAAAATTGTCCTGGGAGATCTGAATGTAAAGGATGGTTAGAGTTATGAAAAATCTTATGCAACATGCATAATGAACTAATTGAACGACAGTGCCAAAGATTAATATTTAGATCAGGAATAGGAAATTTAATAGACCGTAAGTTTCTGTCCAACAAATTAAGATGAAAATCTGCAGCTGAACACTAGACAGGAGAACAATACTCAAAATAATGTAGAATGAAAAAATTTAAAAACTTTTTCAGAATAGATTGATCACCGAAAATCTTGTAAGACTTTCTCAATTTGCCTTTATTTTTTTTTTTGTGCATTTGAAGAAGACACAGACCTAATGTGTTTCTCAAAGTAAATTTGCCTTCGAGAATCACACCTAAAATTTTAAAAGAGTCATACTAATTTAAAGAAACATTATCAATACAGAGATCCGGATGTTGAGGAGCCACCGTCCTTGACCTACTTAAAATCATACTTTGAGTTTTGTTAGGATTCAACTTCATACCCATAATTTGCACCATGCACTAATTTTAGCTAAATATCTATTAAGGGATTCACCAACCCCAGACTTACATTCAGGGGATGGAATTGATGCAAAGAGAGTAGCATCATCTGCATATGCAACAAGCTTGTTTTCCAGGCCAAACCACATGTCATGTGTATATAGTATGAAAAGTAATAGGCTAAGAACACTACCCAGTGGAACACCGGATATCATATTCCTATACTCACTATGGTGCCCATCAACAACAACTCTTTGAGATCTATTACATAAAAAATCAATAATAATGCTAAGAAACGAACCACCCACTCCCAACAGTTTCAGTTTGAATACAAGAGTCTCATGATCAACACGGTCAAAGGCAGCACTAAAATCGAGGCCAATTATACGAACTTCCTAACCACAATCAAGGGATTTCTGCACAGCATTGGAGAAGGGCATTACATGCTTCAATGCCTTAACGAAAGCCAAATTGCAAACTAGGGAGTAGGTGATTACCTTCAGCAAACCTATTAAGATGTTTTGCCAAAAGATGTTAAAAAACCTTAGATAATATGTGAGTTATGGAAATTGGGTGGTAATCAGTGGGACTTGAGCTAACACAAACACATTTACATAGAGGAGTAACATTATCAATTCTCCAAGTGCTAAAAGCTCCCCTTCTTGCTAACTTGCGCAAAATAACAGATAACTTTGGAGCTAAAAAATCTGCTGTCTTTATAAAAAACAAAGGAAAAATACCATTTGGGTCTACACCCCCATAATCATCAAGGTCAATCAACAGAGCTTTATTTTCACAAGATCAAAAAGCTAAACTAGTTAGTTTAGCCTCAGGAAAACAGGAATGAGGAAGTTCAAGTTTTTCATTACATTGTTTACTGTAAAAAACATCAGCCAAAAGGGTTGCCTTTTCCTTTGGACAGTGAGTGACTGAGCCATCTGGTTTAAGTAAAGGAGGAACCGTTGCATCTACACCAAAGAGTGCAGATTTAAGGGTAGACCACCGTTTATATTCCTGAGTTGTACCAGAATGGGTTTCTTTTATGATTAAATTGTATTCCTTTTCAGTTGAGGCATAAACTCTCTGAGCAAAAGCTCGAAGCTGAGCATAGTTGTTCTTGGTCAAATCTGATCTGTTACCCTTCCAAAGGTGATAGGCCTCCTGCTTCTCTAAATAATCACGTCTACAATCATCATTGAACCACGGTTTGTCCTTCACTCTGTACCTTAGCACACGAGAAGGGATATGCCAATCAATTATTTTGACTAGATTCTCTTTCAAAAGGACAACAGGATCTACACTACTATATAATTGTGACCAATTCAAGCACAAAAGATCATGTAAAATCCCATTCCAGTCTGCTTGAGATTTCATATAAATTTTACAAAAGTATGATATACCAGGGACAGGCTGCTCAGTCTTCACTACTAATGAAATCAAGGCATGATCAGATGTCCCGACTGGAGAACCAACCTTACTAGTTATAACGCCAGGGGAGTCAGTGTATAAGAGGTCCAAGCAATTACCAGACCGGTGAGTAGCTTCATTTATGATTTGCTCACAGCCTGATTCAGTGGCAAAGTCTGAAGCTCTTAAGCCGAGGCGATTGGTAGGAGAGATAGAACTTAACCACTCCCTATGGTGAACATTAAAATCACCTACAATGACAAAAGAAGCCTTTCTATCATCTTCTTGTATCTTACCCATAATAGTAAGAAGACAATCGAAGATAAAATCATCCATGTCTGGATTCTGGTAGATCGAACACAAATTAAACTTGTTATGCCTGCCACAAATTTTTATTACCTGAATCTTATGACCTCCACATTGATAGCAGGACTTATGAGAAGCAGGGTACTAGGTCCTAATATATACCGCCATTCCCATGGCCCTAGGGATGACATCACGTTTCAACATTATTGGCTTCTTAAACCCAGTTATAA
>NC_090734.1:44303633-44311133 GCF_036898095.1 Palaemon carinicauda
ACGAAGGACGACGAACAAAGTTACTACGCCCGCACCTGAGTGTCTGTGAGTGCGTTTGGCGAGACGTCCCAGAGCGACCGAGAGGCGTGACGTCCCCGAGTGACCAAGGCGTGTCTAGAACTTCGCGCCAGCCTTCCCAACACCTGACGAAGGCTTATACTTCAGCGACGACAGTAGGCCTATAGATGACGTTTAGGCCTAACTAAACCAGGATTCACCAAATTCTCCAGCCAGTGTCAAGACGTCTGAGTTCATCACTAAGTGTTAATGTAGAAACCACGCTTTTGTTTTTGACTGCTTGTAAGTGCCTGTTCAAACCCCTTTTTATGTCTAGTAAAGAAAGAAACCAGCATTCGTATCCCTCACCCACGAAACTTTGCTTATGTAAACTCCTGAGAGAAATCCAATTAATATTAAACTAAAGGAAGAGGTAAGATACTAGACTAATTAAGAAGTTATTGCTAACTAAATCAAAGACATTCTTCACAAATGGTGGCAGCGGTGGGATACTGTGCCGTGTTGTATTAAGTTTGAACTAATACTGGCTTTATTTCAGAAAAGTGCTGAAACCCCCTTTTATGTGTCGAAGAAATACAAAACAATCTCAAGAAAAACAGAGGGAAACCAAAGGAGTCGTGAACCAATGGATATGTGAGTAGTTTGCATGTTTTCGTTCACTCTCTTGTTTTGTATAAATACTGTCTCTCTATAGAATAGGAAGTTAGGGCATTTGTCTCTCGTAAGAAAATTTTGGTGTTTTAATTTTTCCTTTTTTTGTGATATGAGTCTGGACAATATTTTCCAAAGACTTACACAATATCAATACGACTTGAGATTAACTGCAGACAGACGGTCGCGAAGTGCTAGT
Organism: Palaemon carinicauda; assembly: GCF_036898095.1. NCBI lineage: Eukaryota > Metazoa > Arthropoda > Malacostraca > Decapoda > Palaemonidae > Palaemon > Palaemon carinicauda. The sequence continues at coordinate 44,304,502 of NC_090734.1, forward strand.
GTAGGAAGACGTCAAAATCTGACTAGAAACCGAAGTTCGAGTCCGGTAAGAGCAAATATTGCCGATATGAATTCCGCTGGGCTGATCACACAAACCACACGGTTTTGTGGAAATGTAAGTAGGGATAATCCCGACAAACAAAGGTTAGAGAAATACAGTGTAGATAAGTGGTTAGCGGACACAGAGAATAGGATCGCTAGTTTTAAAATAACTGACGATGTTGCAAAAATTAAACAGGCAATGATGTTAGTCAACGTAGACGTAGGGGATGCTCACCCTACATTAAACGGTAAGGCCTTTGAAAAAATTACCACTTTCAACGAGTTCAAGGAGGAATGCAGACTATTGTGGCGATCGGCCAAGGAGACCGATCGGTTGTTGAACTTGTATAGGTTTAACTCGGCTAAATTTGAAGGTGATTCCATGCCTAGTCTGTATACCCAGGTTCTGAATCATTTAGGAGTAGTTAAGGAAGACATTTTGTCATTACCCACAATCACGGTAGGAAACAGAATGCAGTTTAGTGAGGATAATAACCAACTGGTGGATTTAGATGAAATTTTGACTTATATGGCCTACGGTACATTGTATGCAGCCTTTGGTGAAAGGGAAAGGAAGGCTTTCAAGGACCTAAAGTTAGATCCTGCCCAGAAGCTCACAAAAACGTTGAGCCAAATCCAGGAAATCATCCAGAAAAACGAGACCCAAATTGAAGAGGTCACTTTTTCGGCAAATACCAAGCAAAGAAGGTATCAGAATTACAGGGAAGATAAAAATAACGAGTCCGGTAGGAATAAATATTACCCTAAAGATTATCAAAATAACCAGCCCCCTGGCAAGTCAAATGAAGAAAGAAGAGGAAATTATAATGAAACATATAAATCTAGAGGGAATTATCATCATAAGGGAGCTAGACCAAAGAATAGGTAATGCCAGTATTGTCAAAGAGGAGGTCACACAGACCAAGAATGTTGGTACCAAGGTAAGAAACATAATAAACCCTCCGAAAATACTCCTCAGGTACAGGCAAGGGATAACTCAAACCCTACTAATTACTCCGAAGAAAAACAAGGTAATAGAAAGTGACTAGAAGAGCAGGATAGGAGTCCAGGAAATAGGGAAACCAAAGAATGGAAGGATGTTGCAGGTAGCGGAGGTACATCCACGTTGCCAGCAACATATTTATCCTTCCGACAGCAATCATTACCCAAGACAAATATCAAGATAGAAGGTAAAGAATGTCTTAGTTTGTTAGATTCAGGAAGTACTGTAAATCTCATAGGGCTCCATACCTTAACTGATTATTTGAATATACCTATTTCTGCAATTAGGAGTGAGGATACATTAATTCAGGGGATAACTGGCAATCAGCTTAACAATGTAGGAGCCATAGATTTAAACATTGAATTGCTAGAGAAGAAGTGTCAAGTGCCATTTTTGGTTTTGCAAGAAGTAGCATTTCCCGCTCGAGCTTTGATTTCTTTTGCAACAATGCAAGATTTTGGCATAGTTTTTGATTGTCAAGACAGAAGATTAGTTCTAAAGGGAAATAATCAGGAAGTCTGTTTCCAACTTGTTGATGACAAGTCCACTACAAATTTGGCCAATTTGCAGGGGACCGCTTCGATAGTTGAAACACACTCCGGTTCAGAAAGAGAAAGGGAAATCAAAGTAAAATCAGAAGAAAGGGAGAAAGAAGAGAATTTAGCAATTGCACCCAGAAAGGGGGAAATTACTTCTTGTAAAGGCAGCACACATACTAAGGAGAAAAATGTCGACAGAGAATCTGAGAGAATAGATAAAAGGGAATTCCAAGAAGTTTTGCTGCTAGGCACATTGAATTCACAAGAATTAAGACACTTAAGAGAAACAGAATCTCAAAAGGGAGGAGATGAAGATTCATGTTTTTGTACTCAAGTACAAACTGGGGAAATAAGTCTGATCAGCACAGCAGATGCAAACAAAATAAGATTTAGGCTAGCTAGAGATGTAGTACTACTGCCCAATACTCTTACTAGAGTATATTTAATAACCCGCCTACACACAAATAATGATGTAATCTTGACCCCAGAAGGATTACCAGAATATGTCAGAATGGATAACTCATTAGTTCAGATGGAGGGATTAGCCTGTACTACTTATGTCATGAATTATTCTGATAAAAGACTCCATTTGTTAGCGGGTACAGAATTTTGTACAGGAATAGAAGTTACACACAAAATGATTCCGTTAGAGGAGGAAGCATTCTTTACCATAGGAAACATTGATGCAGGAATAGATAGGGAGATAGATAACACCGATTTTCCTGAGTACCGTAAAAGGTTAATAGAAACCTTAAATAAATATAGGCAGGGCATAGCAATTACAGGTGATAGGTTAGGTAGGACTGAGGTGTTAAGACATAAGATAATCCTAGATGATGGAGCCAAACCCTTTTTCATACCTAATTATAAATTACCTATCAGCCAACGTCCAATAGTAGATAAAATGATAGAAGAAATGAAAGAAGAAGGAGTGGTCATACCCTCTAAATCACCTTATAATTCTCCCATGTTGTTGATTCCAAAGAAAGATGGAAGTTACAGATTAGTGATTGATTATCGCAAGTTGAATGCGAACACAGTTCCTGATAGGATGCCCATGCCTGTAATAAACGATGTTTTGGCTCAGTTAGGAGGAGCAAAGATCTTCTCATCCTTAGATCTACTAAGTGGATATTGGCAAGTACCTTTAGACGAAGAATCAAAGCCATTAACTGCCTTCAGCACACATAAAGAACACTTAGAATTTCAGGTAATGCCATTTGGGTTAACATCAGCTCCATTGACTTTTGTAAGGTTAATGTTACAGATCTTAGGAGACATAGAGAATGTGTCAGTCTATTTAGATGATGTCATTATATTTAGCAAAGATATAGAGAGCCATTTCGGAACCATAGAAATCGTTTTAGAACGACTAAGACTGGCAGGATTAAAGATAAAGGTTAAGAAATGTCAATTCTTGAGGAAATCATTAGAATATTTAGGACATGTGATCAGTGCTGATGGATTACGCATGCAAGAAGGAAAAATAAAGGCGATTGTGGAATATCCTGCTCCACAAAATTTGAAAGGTGTAAGAAGATTTTTAGGGATGATAGGATACTATAGACCATTTGTCAAAAATTTTGCTACTATAGCTAAACCATTGACAGAATTAACTAAGAAGGATGTAGAGTTTGAATGGAAAGCAGAGCAAGAGGAGGCTTTTCAAAAGTTGAAGGAGAAATTAATCCAAGATCCTATCTTAGTGTATCCAGACTTTAGCAAGCAATTTTACTTAGCATGTGATGCTTCAAATACAGGAATTGGAGCAGTTTTGTTACAGAAGGCAAAAACCCGAATGAGGGTAGTATATTATGCAAGTAGAGTCCTGAATGCGGCCGAACGAAATTACAATACCACAGAAAAGGAATGTTTAGCCATTTATTGGGCACTGAGAAAGTTTCGGCACATTTTGTTAGGACACAAAGTAAATGTACTTACTGACCATAAACCCATCTGTGACCTATTTAAGAAAAGAGCTTTCACTAATAACTTAAAGTTTAATCGATGGTTTATTAGTGTGCTAGAGTTTGCTCCAGAATTTAGATACATTCCAGGTAAGTTTAATACTTTAGCAGATGGATTATCTAGAGCACAAGAGGATACTGAAAGAATTATCACAACTAACACTTTTTGTTTCAGCTGTCAGGTCGTAGACTTAGATTTGGAGAGAGTTAAAATAGAACAAGAGAAACAAGAAGGTATCAGGAAAATAATAGGAGATTTGCTACAAGATGAAACCTCTAGGTCAGATTTTGAATTAATAAATGGGATATTATATAAGAAGGCTAAGGATAGGAGTGCTTGCTCTAGACTATATGTGCCTGACACCCTGACTAAAGAAGTATTAACTCTAACACATACCCACAAGTTGGCAGGACATCCAGGAATCAAAAAGACTCTGAGAACAATAAATAGAAATTATTTTTGGCCTAAGTGCAGCGAAGAAGCAAAGCAATTTGTAAATGAATGTCAAACTTGTAATAGGCATAAAGGTCATGTAAATGTCAGAGCTCCTTTAGAAAAATATCCTAGTAATTTAAACCCTTTTGAGGTAGTTCAGATGGATCATATAGGACCCTTTCCAAAAACTTTGAGAGGAAATAAATATATACTGGTATTCATTGATTATTTGACTCGGTATTTAGAAATTGTCCCAGTCAGAGATAGAACTGCAGTTTCTGTTGCAGAAGCTTTAAAGACCAGAATACTCACAAGACATTCGTGTCCGGAGGTACTTTTGTCGGACAATGCACCCGAATTCACCAGTGAGGTAATGAAAAAGCTTTGTGAATTTTTTGAGATAAAGAAATGCGAGATAACCCCTTATAAGCCGAGTTCAAATGGGACAGTGGAAAGGGCCAATAAGAAGATACTGGATGTACTGCGAACTATCATTAGTCCAACTACAGAAGATTGGGACCTAGCGCTAGAGGACGTTCAGTTTACTTTGAATAACACAGTAAATGAGACAGTAGGAGAAACCCCACACTTTTTGCTTTATGGTTATCAGAAAAGACTGCCAAACTCATTGTTAGATGACGCAAAACCTCCTAGGCACACATATGATTACCAGGACTATATAGCTTGGAAACTGCAAAGAACCTTTCAAATAATAAGACAAACCAGACAATCTTTAGAGAAGGGCCAACAGGTAAATAAGAAATACTATGACACAACTAGTTCCATGACTGACCTGAAGATAGGCTCACAAGTATATATAAAGGTACATGTAAAGGAAGGACCAAATGAAAAGGTATCTCCCAAATTTGAAGGTCCTTATAGAGTGTTAGAAAGGGAAAGGAATAATAAATTTAAGCTGATACATGAACAGAATTTAGATGTAAGGTATGCCCATTGGAATCATATGAAGGTTGTAAAAACTAATCCATGGTCCTCTCAACTTCTACAGGAAGTGGTGGAAAAACTTCCTTCTGATCCTACCCCTGGTGGTCGGTATCACTTGCGAAATAGACATTAAAAGTGGGGCCTTGATACAAAATCATGGAAAAGGTGAACTGTTAACAGATTTTGCTGTAGTAAAAATTGATGTCAGTTCAATATTAGAAAGGGAAGAACATTTGAACCAGTTAGATAAAGAACTACGGAAGTGCATACTAACCCATAGTGATTCTGCCTTTGTAGAAGTATTAAGAAATTTACAGGGTAAAATTGAAGACATTGTCAGGCCTCAAAGAAACAAGAGATCTTTGTTACCTTTTGTAGGAAGTGCCTTTAGTGCTTTGTTTGGAGTGGCTACAGAAAGCGATGTAAGAGGTTTGACTGATCGTGTAGAACTAATCGAGAAATGGGCTAATCAGAAGGGTAATCTTATAAGTACTCTAATAGAAAATAATAATAAGAATGTAGAGAACATAAAAAAGATGGTGGAATTTATTAATCAAATTAACAGTGGTAGAAAATGTGGCAATGCCACTTGATAATGATTATGTTCTGTTTTACAAGCAAGATGTTGCACCATTTCTGACTATGTGTAATGTGTTTTTGATTGTACTTATTACTGTGGTAACATATAATGTGGTGAAGTATTTGGTTTTCAGAAAATTGGAAAGGATTAATGAGTTGCTACTAGTTATTACTGGGAAACCTAAAGAATAGGTTTGTTGTTTTGTTGTATGTGAGGATTCTATAAGAATCCTAGTAGCTGGCCGAGTGGTGTCAGACAGATGCTTATTTTTGAGTAAGTTTCATATGCAGAAGGTTTATGTATGTTATTGATGTCTTTATTTGTGGGTTTTGTTAATTAATAGGAGATGGGGAGACAAATGCAGTTAGTAGTAATTGTAAAGATATAGAAAGAGTTGTGGAGAGACAGGAGAGTGAACGGGAGTTAGGTAGGATGTTTTCAACTAATTTCGCTGACTCCAGGGTTCTTTCCCGTAAACAACCCCCCAAACGACAGGATCCGTTCTTGAATGTCGAACGGAACATAGACGAATGAGACGTGGAAGCCGGGAAAAAGTCACGTGATTAAGGATAGCTTGACACGCCCAGGACGACCATATATAAGCAACGAGAAGACGGCATCTCGCTCTCTTCCTAGTAGTCACTCTGTATAATAGGTCTAACGACCTACTTAACCTGCCGGGTCTCCTTGACGACAACACATGGCGGCTGCCTATACCAAATTGAGGGACGGCGATTACGTAGAATACTAAAGCAGCCGCGAAATTACAGGGGAACAATTACCCCTGAGAACGAAGGACGACGAACAAAGTTACTACGCCCGCACCTGAGTGTCTGTGAGTGCGTTTGGCGAGACGTCCCAGAGCGACCGAGAGGCGTGACGTCCCCGAGTGACCAAGGCGTGTCTAGAACTTCGCGCCAGCCTTCCCAACACCTGACGAAGGCTTATACTTCAGCGACGACAGTAGGCCTATAGATGACGTTTAGGCCTAACTAAACCAGGATTCACCAAATTCTCCAGCCAGTGTCAAGACGTCTGAGTTCATCACTAAGTGTTAATGTAGAAACCACGCTTTTGTTTTTGACTGCTTGTAAGTGCCTGTTCAAACCCCTTTTTATGTC
>NC_090734.1:44323633-44333633 GCF_036898095.1 Palaemon carinicauda
TTTTACATGTAAGTAATTTTTGGGAGGGAACCAGGGACAGCACGTGCTTCACACACGTTTGTACACTTTAACGTTTTTGTTTTATTTTATGTCTCGCTCTACATCTGTTTAAGCCCGTATTCTCAGAATTTTTTCTTTGAATTTTTGCGACATTCTTATCTTAAATTTGTTGTATGTAAACTAGCTATCTGTTGGAATAAGGTTGGTTACATTCACTTTGCCTCTCAGTTACAGGGTAACAGAAAAAAAAAACTTTCTCGCTACTCCAGTTATGTTTAATTCAGTCCATTTTCATGCTTAAAATTTAAAGATTTCCTCTTTCAAGCAATGTATGGAAGAATTTGTCCTCTGCCATTTTATTTGTCTAGTGCAAATTTACCTACTGCAGATTTTCTTCTCTTCTATGAACTACTTCAGCATTGAAATCGCTCAAAACATATTTAAATCTAGTCATTTTTTTTCCCATAAATATTTGGCTATCTTCAAAAAAAGTTTTTATTTCTTCCTCTGTCTGGGATGTTGTTGATTTATAATGTATTGTGTATAACAAATGTCACTATTCATAAATCACAAAATTACAGGTGGTAAGGGGTTCAATCGACCAAGGTTTATTGAGAGATTTCAAAGTGGCTACACATGTATGGTAGGAAAGGGAAAATTTTATACAAATGTTTAATCATTTGATGAAAGTCTTCGCAATGGAGGCTACCATCCAATCCTAGAAATTGTAGTAAAGTAAAATTATTTCATAAACATATATATATATATATATATATATATATATATATATATATATATATATATATATATATATATATATATATATATATATATATATATATATATATATATACTGTATATAAATATATATATATATATATATATATATATATATATATATATATATATATATATATATATATATATATATATATATATATATATATATATATATATATATATATATATATATATATATATAAAACCTTCCTGATGCCAGAAAAGGTAATATGGAAGACGATTATCAACAAAACTTCTGAAGGGTGAGTCAGTTCTTCCCTTTGCAATTTATAGCTGCCAAGATTGTGATAGCTCCAAGACTCTGAGTGACAAACTAATCGGCAATTATATGAATATCCACCTATATGGGCATTTGTTGATGATGATTGCTGATGGCTGTACAAAATATTATAAATAATCTGCCTTTTCATAATAGGCCAAAGTATGACGTATATGATTCTGGACAGGTGACAGCTATATGAAGAACACCAAGAGCAACAACCTCCAATTGGGGAAGGATAGAACATAGTCAGGTGATGAGGGGGAATGTCAATGCATGCTGGTAATTCTGGAAAGAGGAGTGGTTTCAACAAGAAGAGTCACCTACCACAAAATTTCTCTGTTTTTATACCTGTCAAATTTAAACTCATCTATCTCGAGATTACCAGAGAAAACCATGAGAGATGAGGAGCTGCACCCTAAAATCCTCAACTCAGTATCTAAGGAAAAGAGGAATGAAATCACAGAGGAAGGGTGATGCAAGGGAGACCAAGGCCTTTCTGCCTGACAACTGCAGCAGTCAATGAGTGAGGAGACAAGAGCTAATAGGAGAACCAGGATAAATGGAACAGTGGATAGAGGAACTTCTCTTGGTACTAGCGTCATACTAGAGGAAATGACAGTGGGATGTGCGACCGTCTGATCCTTTTGTGGGTCCTATAGGGATTCCCTGGATACTAGTGATATGCATGAACTGGTCAGATAAGTTAATCATTGCTTTGGTCAATACAGTTTTAGGTATTCTTATCCTTGAATTAGGAAGTGCCTAGAACCGGTTACATCCAGCAAGAGCAATCACCCACAACACATCACGAGGAAACAGAGTTCAGACAATACATACAGAGAAGACTACTTTTAAACTGAGACAATTGCAATATTTGTGAAATTTTATTACATTATCCATTTTTGGTATAACTAGCATCAGAAGTATTCGGTGTCTAGACTTTTTTATTTCCAAAAATATTTCTATTAAGGCAGGTGAGGGTAAACAATTAAAAGTGATGACATGGAACTATGTTTTTTTGATAGAGGGGATGAATGAGGAAAATATAAGTGCCTCTAAGGATGCGAGAGACAAGTGAAGTAGGTAGATGTTGTACCAGCAATTTGAAATTATGGTCCCTATGATTCTTGACAAACATAACACTACCCCTTTCTGGCCTCCCCTGGAGGAAACCCATGTAGTCGTTAGGCGATAGGAAAATAGGCACATATGGTCTTAGAAAGACTAACCAAAATAAAAGGGAACAATGCAGACGTTGCAATAATCAATCTAGTCTAAGATAGTAGATTATATTAGGTAGTGGTTAGATGTGTGAATTATAAGTATGCTAACTTACCAATAAGGGAACCTATAGATTCCTGACTCCATCTCACGTGCTCGGATGCATTCACCATTTGATGGAGCAAGCTCAAGCACAATACCAACCGGAGTAGAAACCTATAGTTAGTAATTTCATTGACAGTTATTCCAAATCAATAGCCGTTGGTGATGAGCAGACTGGGAGGAGGATGGATCAATTCCCCTCCAGCATTGAAAATTAACAGAAAAAAAAAACATTAGATCAAGGCCTTATAGGTTCTTTATTCATTGGCAAGAGGAAATCCTAAGGGAATAAGTGAATTAAGAGAACATAGGATTTTTAAGGAATGTGAATCCTTTTGGAAGTCTTCAGAAGTATCAATAAGGTAAAAGGAGGGCCCTGTAAGCTTGTTGTGTTCAAGAAATTAATATAAGTTACTTGGGACAACGAATACCCATTGTAGTTGATAAAAGTTATTCATAAAGGCAATGAACAGTCAATATTTCGTAACAATTAATTCCATATAAGGGAGCCTTCAAATCCCCAATCAAGAAAATAACTGTAATATGGTCATTGTAAAAAATGATTATTTGTTTAAATTTATTTTTCTCCATTTTGTTTAGAAATGCTCTCAGTCACTTTTAAAAAATAATGATGGTTTTCTTGGCTTAATTGAATACAATGTTTTTATTTATCTAGATAACATTATCAATAACCAGGAATATGGCGGAAGCCCATGTCCAGAAATATTTTAAGATCCTAAAATATATATTTTTTTCCATACCCAAATAGAAGTTATATGCTACTTTTACCCCAAAAGGGCGTTGAAAACTTCCAGAAAGTAGAAGCAATCTCAGTGTGTCCCAGGCGTAGTGCTCTTATATAAGTAGCCTGTTTTCTTAGGATCGCTGGACATTATAAAAAATTTATTAAAAATTTTAGGTAAACAGGAAGAACGTTACATGCTCTTATAAAACAATAGATTTTAGATCTGGAATTTGAAGAAGAAAGGGATTTTGATTAACTGGAAACTGCTTTGCAACAGCAGATGCCAGCATCATTACTATCGGCTGCGTGATTTCACACAGAGACAATAAAGGTATCAAAAGACCAGTTTGTTTTAATTCAAAGTCATTACAAGGAATTAAGATATCTTCGACACAGAGGCATTGGCAATTCTGTCGGTTCTTTTAGCTAGGTCAGTCAATTCTCTTGCCCACTGATCATCGACCCCTGAGTAATTGGTTTCACAAGGGAAATTAAATTCTAAACAAGCTAGGTCGGAAGACAGATATGTCGTTTTAACCATAGATCTCACAAAGCTATTGAATTACCCGATGTCTTACTCAGAGGCATAGTAATAGGAACAACAAATAGATCTGAGAAGAGGAAGGAAAAACCCCATGCACAAGTTATTGGTTCAATCATTCATGAAAAAAAAAAAAATCAAACAGAAAACGGGGAATACCTGCAGCAGACAATTAGTGAATGCGAGGTATTAGAAAGATAGGTGATGAGTATATAGAATCCAAAAGAGAAAGAAGAGAGAAAACTGATGAACGAAGAGAGCAATCGTAAGTCAGAGAGAGAGAGAGAGAGAGAGAGAGAGAGAGAGAGAGAGAGAGAGAGAGAGAGAGAGGGGGAGAGAGGAGGGGGGGGGGGGCTGGACACAGTGAGAGTAAGGAAGAAAATTACCTTTGTGAATGCAGCGAGTAAATGGAAGACAAGTATTATGGCATCCAGAACGAATTTCCTTGTGATACAGGTGTAATCAACTTAGCAGTTAGGACGTAAAACAAGGTCAAGAGGGGGAACAAAGAATGAGACTCTTCCTCTGTCTTTGATTAGTTAAGCCATATCCAATGTATATGCAAGCCCATATGAAACCCACTTCGGGATTGATAGAGTAATTATGGAAAATAATTGGGTATTCATTTTGGTTTGAAATACAAAAGTCAACAGAAAGATATGTAAAGTGTTGTCATACTTCAAACTATATTAAAGAGAAGAAGCCAGAAAGTGGCTTATGGTTCCTCTTAAGTTATATAAATTACATATTGTTACTGTTCGACCTTTTTCTACTTTTATAACACAATATATATATATATATATATATATATATATATATATATATATATATATATATATATATATATATATATATATATATATACACATACATACATATATATATATATATATATATATATATATATATATATATATATATATATATATATATATATATATATATATATATATATATATATATATATATATATATATATATATATATATATATATATAGTTGTATATTCATGAATGAAAGGATTGGTAGACTCGTACTTATTTCTTACTTGATTGAATGGCCAATTCATAATTCATGATAGTTCATGAGCGATGCTATTCTACTACTACTGTACCGCATGTGTTTCAAACCAAAGCATACAGTGTAACTGCTTTGAATGTTTATCTTGTTACTCGCTCTTTTTTGCACTAATATAGACCATCCTGTGTTTTCATGCTAGCACAAATTTTAGCATGTTTGAATATCTGTAACGTTCTTCCTCTGAAGTCGCTGTAAATAAACATGATGATTGTTCAATAACGTTTAGTTGTATTCCCTTCACTTTCCAGTTATAGCCTAATGGCTTGCTTGTACATTGGTGACGATCAGAGTGACAGCTCCCTCACGCCTCCCCTGTCACTGCCGTGTCTTACTGTTTGATGATGCCGCTTCCCACAATGACTCTTCTATTAATGCCACATCCATGTAACAACCATCCTTCCTCAGTAAAAAAGTATTCGCTGGTTTCAGCGCACCGAGGTCAAGTTCTGCATCAAGGTCATTACTCAATCGATTACCAAAGCAAAGCTCCGTCTTATGGTGATTGCTGGCTATATTTTACAAAAAATTTGTGCAAGCAAGTGACACTCCAATAAAGACCACAGTGAAATCTTTTCAGCTCTCTCAACAACCATTAGGGAACCTAAAGGCTTTGCTTGCCCTCAGAGGATTGACCAGTATCGCTCGCCTACAACCTAGTACAGACAGCTCTCCCAGTGAAGGGAATTTACTTCCTGCGCTTTTGGAACTGAGCCTACTGAACATGTATGCACAGCCATTCCCGATGTTGATATTTTGTCAAAGAAGGCCTTGATAACCAAAGTTGACTCCCTAATGGACAGCAACTTTACCACCCTCAAGATCCTCATCAACGCCTTCACTCCTCCAATCATGACGAAGTACACAGCTATTCAACACTAACTGAAGCTCAAGTGAATGTGGTAAAACACAAACGCCCACCCCATTAACTGCTAGAGCGACAACAAATCCGTACACAACTCACCACTCGCTTACGTCCCAACCAACGACTTCAATAACCACTAACTGACGCCCATTGTCTGTAGCTATATCAATATCACTCCCGATTTAGTGCTGCAGTGAAGAAATGTTCACACGGATGTCAATGGCGAAAAAATGTGTAAGTAGGCCTGTGCTTGTGGCTTAGGCCTCCTATATCACTAATCATTTCTTTTTTCATGATGCGTGTATGGCCGGCGAGTTTTGGTAGACACAGGTGCTTGGTGTATTCTTCTGCCAAAGCCACTCTCCTGGACACGACAAAGTCTGTCTGAATCTGTTGACAATGGATCTGCGATTCCCACCAATGAGTATGAGAACCTAACATTATCGTTTGTAAGTGTCGGTATCACATTGACAATTCTCAGCACAGATTTTCTTGAAAATTATCACATCTTTGTCAATCTGTTGCTAACCAACGGTTAATCAACACTGAAGCTTACTTTTTAACACATCTCCAACCAGGCCCTTTCAGCTTCGCTCTCCGCATCAGCGCACCCATGGATCGGATACCCACGCCCACCTCCTCAAGTCGTACCAGAAAGTTGTCTGTGTAGAACTTAGTCAAAAGTCCCCAGTTCCTACCACACCCGGTATTTATTACAATATCAAGACTACTGGGACTCTATTATTTGCCAGATTAATGTATCTGGCACAAGATTTTTTACCAGCTGTTAATAAGCATTCAATGAAATGGAAAAAAATAGGCCTTTACCAAAAGACTTCAAGCCTATGGCTGTCACCCTTACACATCATTCTGTGGAAAGATGATTCTCTGCGTTCGTGTGGCAATGAGAGGCACCTGACCATGCAGACAAAACTAGATCACTACCCTGCCCCCCCCCCCCCCCCCCGAACATTCCTGACATAGCCTGCTACTTTAACAAAGCAAAGGTTATCACTGCGCTAAACCTTCTGAGGGAGTATTATCAGGTTCCACTGAACACATAGAACATACACAAGACTTCCATCACCACACCATTTGAACCATATACTTCAAATTACTCCTATTCTGGCATTCGTAATGCTGGGGCCACTTTTCATCGTTTCATGGACGTCATCGTAGAGGATATCCCCTCCTTTGTATGGTGCAGGGACGACATACATATATTCTCTTCCTCCAAAGAAGTACACCTCCATCACCAATGCATCGTGGTCAACCGCCTACAACAGAAGAGGTTTGTAGTCTGGTAAAACTAGTGTACTTGGCCCAACGAAGTATCATTCTTAGGGCACGCATCACACCTGAAGGAGTCTAGCCCATCTATAAAGAGCTAGCAACCGTTCTGAACTTACCAAGGCCCTTGAAAATCAATGAACTGAAAGAATTCTTGGCCATTTTTAACTATTATCACCGTTTCCTGTCAGCAATCTCCACCACTTCGTCCCCCCTCTACACGTCTCTCGAAGGGAAGCCAAATGACCTGAAGTGGGGTGCTCATCAAGAATTGTCCTTTTGTAACACAAAGAATGACCTATCAACCACTTTTTTTTTTTTTTGCCTGATTCACCTCTCCTTCTCTCTACCTATGCCAGTGACGTCACTATTTTGGCAGTATTGACTGTTGGCTTTCTTCAGCAGAAAACTGTCCGAGGCTGAATTTGGCTAATCTACCCTCCACGAAAAATTGATAGAGGTGCACTTGGCTGTCCGTCCTTTTCTTCACTTTTTCGAAGGTACTCCTTTTGTCAATCACAAGGATGATATGCCTCTAGTGCACACCTTCATTCAACTGTCCAATGCTTGGTTCCCCCGTTCACACTGACATCCCTCCACCATGTCTGAATACAATTGTACTCTACAACCTGTCACTGAGGAAATGAATCATGTTGACGATGCCCTATGAGAAAACACTTTGGCCACCATCGACCTGTTATTAGATTACAATGCCTTGGAATAAGCTCAACAAAATATCATTGCACCATCAAAGCAGCTTTGATGTCCTGCTGCAAGGTGTTCAACTGGTTTACCCAGTTTCCACGGGTCCTTCTGTAACTAACGACCACTCTTAAAGAGGCTCTCCGTTGCTTGATTGGTATATGGTGACAAATTGGTCATCTCAGCCAAATATTTTCATTCTGCAAACTTCTCCAATAATATCCGGTGCCTATGTAACATTGTGGGAAAATTTATCCATGTCACCAGACTTATAAGCCCCCACCGAAGCAACACATACCAACAAATCTGTACTCAGCAGCGTATATTTTCCTGCACAATGACACTAGCAAACCACCTCTAAACCCCCTTAAACTCACCCTTTCCTTATGATCCGTTGAACAACGAAGACGTTCGTACGGAACATTCATAGCGAAGAAGACTGGGTCTTCTTTATTCCCCTTAAACCTGCATACCTCCTGCAAGATTACCCTGCAACAGTAAACCACTTAAGAGTAGTGTACGATTTCACAAATATGTAATTTTTAGTGGAAGAGGGATGTACCGCACGTGTTTCATACACACTCATACATTGTACCTGTTTTGATTATCTATATTATCACTCGCTCTTCCTTGTACTATTAATAAACAATCTTGTGTGGTCATACTAGCCTAACCTTTATTTTGTTGGTTTCGTTGTGACTTTATTCCTCGGAAGTTGCTGTATATAAACTTGATGGCTGTTCAATTAACTTTTGTTCATTCATCTCACCCCTCAGTTGTCACCTAATCACTCAGTTACACCGTACATTTGATTGGCCAAAGAAACTTATAAATGATAAGGTAGACTTCAGTTGATAGCTATGTAGAATGCCATAGGGTATTTTACGTTGGTGGTCAATGACTGCTGTCATTCTTAATGAGGTGCTTCTCATAACTAGGTTACCTTTATACATTGAATTTAATATATCATTGAAGGATACCGATTTCTTTTTAGTTAATTAACATGATCATTTGTTACAATAAACAGTCGTAATATATCAAGAACAATTGCCAAATCAATCAACCAAACAGTGGTGTGTGCGGTATATATCTTACGCAGAAATGAACAGCAGAGAATTTTTGTTTTTAAAGTTCGAGTAATAGACAGCTCAAAGTATGATGGACTGCTCAAAACTACACAAGTCATGCAATTCGCAGCCGTGCGTGTGTATTTGGAAATATTACAGACAAGGATGCACAAATAGAAGCCAGATTATATGCGGCATTACAAAGTATAAAGGGTGAAACCCAGCACAGTTGTTAAACAAAGTATTGTCAGCGTTGTAGTGTTTGAACACCATAAGGAACACATGTGCATAGTTCCTAAAGATGTAGTTCTGAAAGGTTTTGATAAGGCTGTGGTTCCCTATCTCTGTAAGTACACCGTTTCAAGTGTACATGAATATGGACTTCTTTCAGAGCAAACCATATTCATCTGTTGATACATATTACAAAAAAAAAACTGGATAATACAAAGATGTTCTATAATGCATGTGCGTTATGTAGTGAGGTAAGTACCATTGTGAGTAATGCTGAGTTTCTACAAATACCTTTGACCTAACCTCTAATGATAACCTGATATCCAGCAAAAAATAAGGTCAGGTGGGATCACATAGGTGGATACCATATCAAAGAGGAACTCCTCGTATGGTTCCTAGTTGTCGGGACCTGCCCGGTTCCCACACACAATGGAAAGTTTTTTTCAGGTTAATATTTAAGCATCGGGCAAGGTGGCTTCAATGTTCATAGATAGTGTTAAAGTGAAGATGTTTGATGGAAACTTTAACTAATCTTTTAGGAATGGGTAGGGACCACTGAAACCAGTAATAATTGCCATGGATATCAGGGAAGATTAGACAAGTAAAATATTTTATTGAAAGAGCAGGAAGAAAAATTCCTCTTTTGTCGAGCAGTTTCAGATTTACCTTCAGGTATATCTGCGTATGTAATTAAGGAGTCAGTATTAAAGTATAAAGTTGAGACTATAATAACCATAGTTAGGTAGTTAACGAAATCTCTAAACAAAGTATTTTGAATGAAACTAGATAACCTACCATCAATATGCAGTTGCCTATTTGGTTGATACACTCAATTTGCTCAATAGACATTTAACATTAGCTCTACCTACATCTATCAAGGGTTTTTTTAGGTCAGGCTCGGAATGATATTTTTATGGAGCGTACCATTCCTCAACAATTTGAAACCAATCGAGACCAAAGCGTGATCAGTCCTCAGTCAACTGTCGACTATCTGCTACCTGCCGTGACTAAGCTATGGTTACAGATTGCAGCTTAGACTTTTGGGAAGATTCATTGATGGAATAAAATACCCCAAAACACAAGCTATGTTTTTGTT
>NC_090734.1:44343633-44346133 GCF_036898095.1 Palaemon carinicauda
CCAGAGGCCTGTGGTCTGTGCGAATGACGAAGGGGCTACCTTCTAAGAAATGGCGAAAGTGACGGACAGCCAAGTGCACTTCCAGCAATTCTCGATCGAAGGTAGAATAACCTGATTCTGCCTTGGACAGTTTTCTGCTGAAAAAGGCCAATGGGCGGGGCGAGCCTTTGACCACTTGCTTGAGTACTGCACCAATAGCGACGTCGCTGGCATCGGTGGAGAGAAGGAGAGGGGCGTGTGGGATAGGAAAAGTGAGAGCCGCAGCAGTTGATAGGGCCCTCTTTGCATTGCAGAAGGCTGCATCTTGAAGGGGACCCCACTTCAGGTCCTTCGGGAGCAAGAGTGGCGGCAATGGCTGGAAGAAAACCATGATAATAGTTGATCATGCCCAAGAATTCCTGCAGAGCTTTGACGGTCGAGGGCACGGGGGAGTTCTGAACGGCTGCTACCTTCTCACGGAGGGGGTGGACACCTTCAGGAGTGATGCGGTGCCCTAAGAACGACACTTCGTTTGCGCCAAAGGTACACTTGTCGTACCGGACTACAAGGCCGTTTTGTTGCAGGCGGTCGAGCACGATGCGCAGGTGACGGAGGTGTTCCTCTTTTGAGGAGGAGAACACAAGTATGTCGTCCACATAACTTACACAGAAAGGGAGGTCCCCTAAGATGCCATCCACGAGACGTTGAAACGTGGCCCCAGCAATACGAAGGCCAAAACAGGAGTAATTGAAGGTGTATGTACCTAACGGAGTGGTGATGGCAGTCTTGGGGATGTCTTCTGGGTTCATAGCCACCTGATAATACCCCTTCAGGAGATCGAGCGTAGAGAAAACCTTTGCTTTGTGCAGGTAGGAGGTCACGTCGGCAATGTTTGGGAGGGGGTAGTGATCCGGTTCTGTTTGCATGTTCAGGCGCCTGTAATCACCGCACGGACGGAGTGAGCCATCTTGCTTCAGAACGATGTGTAAAGGTGACGACCATGGGCTGGAGGCCTTTTGGCAAAGGCCCATTTCCTCCATTTCTGCGAACGTCTGTTTGGTGGCAGCCAATCGTTCCGATGCCAGACGTCTGAATTTTGCGAAGACTGGGGGTCCTGTCGTCTTGATATGGTGATAAATACCGTGCTTGGCAGGAACCGTGGCCGTTTGGCGAAGTGCTGGACGGAAAACTTCCGGGTACGACGTGAGGAGGTGGGCGTAGGCATCCGTTGGTGCGCTAATGTGGAGAATGAGGTTAGAGGGGGCAGGTTGAAGAGGTGTCGACAAGTACGAGTCTGCGTTGACCTATCGTCGGTAGGCGACATCGACCAGAAGGTGGTGATGAGAGAGGAAATCCGCACCGAGGATTGGCATGGTGACGTCAGCAACGAGAAACTTCCAATTGAATTTACCGTTTCCATACGATAATGTGAGGTTCTCGTAACCGTAGGTGGGTTCGCAGATCCGTTGGCAGCTACCAAGCGGACGTCGGCAGATGTAGACAGACTACGTCGTGTCTTGAAGAGTTTCCTTGGCAAAAGAGAACGACAAGCACCCGTGTCTACCAAAAATCGCACGCCCGTTCCTACATCCTGTAAAAAGGTAAGATTAGAAAACGGGAGGCTACCGCCACGAGCGATGGCCTACTTACATGTTTTTTGGCCACTGACAATCCTCGGCACATTTCTTCGCAGTTGACCCGAATCTTAAGTGGTAGTACGAAAACTGCGGCGGATGGGAGGTAGTAAGTGGCTGTAGAAGTCGTTTGTTGGGGCGCGAGCGATTGGTGGGTGGTGGGCAGCTTTGTCTCTGCTTCGGCACGTCACAGTGTGGGCGTGTATGTCCAACGGCATTCATGTCAGCTTCAGTTGACGTTGAATAGACATCCTCTTCGTCAGGGGTAGAGGAGTTGATGGAGGTCTTGAAGTGGCTGTCCATAAGGGTGTCGGCTTTGGTCATCAAGTCCTTTATGGGTAAACTATCGACATCGGGTATGGCAGCGCATATAGGTCCGGGTAAACGGCGTATCCAAAGGGCACGAAGTAGGTTCACCTCACGAGGAGAGCCGTCTGCGTCAGGTTGAAGGCGAGCGATACTGGTCATTTCCCTGAGGGCAAGCGAAGCCCTTTTGGTCCCCCAACGGTTGTTACGAGAGCTGAAAAAGCTTTGCTACACAGGCGGCTGGCGACGGCGAGTACTGCTGCAGAAGGTATGTTTTGAGGGCGTCATACGCTATTGGCATGTCTCCTTGTTCACAAAGCCAGTCGGATATTTCCGGGAAGGTGTCCTCGGGTATCGCCGCGAGAACATAATCTGCGTTGGTGGTTGAGCGAGTCACGCCGTTGATGCGAAACTGGACTTCTGCGCGCTGAAACCAAGCAAATGCCTCTCCGCTGGCTAACGGTGAAAGTTTCAATGGGGCGGCCGCAGCGCCAACTGCTGTAGTAGAGTCCGTCATAGTACCAACAATGGAGGGGCGAGGGAAGTGGGGATGGAAGGCAGTGGGAGCGAGTCGACTTCCG
>NC_090734.1:44351133-44378633 GCF_036898095.1 Palaemon carinicauda
CCCTGTAGAGGTATCACAGGGTTCTAGCCTCAGAAGGAAATAATTAGAGATATTACGTGTATGAAATAATGACGTGTTTAAAACAACTATAGCTATCCATTCCCGAATGGAGTTAATCTTATTTCGAAGAATATGGGATAGAATTGGATAGGTGGGAGAGAGAGAGCCGTTGCAATTCCGCTCCCATTGTGCTGTAATCATGTTCACTGGTTCTCCGTTCCTTCTTGAAGTGCCATCTTGTCAGATCGCATTTGAAGTTTTCTGCTTGTTTTCAAGATTTTTGTAGTCCATCTTAAACTATGGATGCTTCTCCTTCGTCTTCATTGCTTAAATTGAGTACCTTTTCCTTTTGTGATGGGGAATTCCATGTTTCACCCTCAGTTTTTTATATTTATCCCTTGAGCCTTGACAGGATTTAATGTGTAGTGGCCCTTTCATAGACGAAATTGAAGGATGGAGACTGTATCACATACTAGTGGGGTGCTGCGTACACAATATATAGAATCCTAGTAACAGAGGCTGTTGCGGCAGAGAAGGATTTCCTGCCCTTCAACTCTCGTCTAGTCTTCTTACCTTTAGGTTGAGGTCCTTCTTCGGGTTTGAATTTCCTCTTAGAGGACATACACTATTTCTGAATGAGTCTCTAATTTTCTTGAGCTACCCTATCCCTTAACTTTTTGACCACCCTCTGAGGAAAGAAGTCTTTCCCAGAGATGTTTGAGTCAATCAGCTTTTTAGGCTCAAGCCCAATATTTGAAGCGTCTTGGACATGCTGTCTACAGTGTCTTCTGGATAAAACGAAAGCATGCAGATCCCTGTGGAAGGTAGCCAAATGTGTCTTTCCTAAGACTAGGAAGAGGTCTAATTTAGAATAGTTCCCAAAAAGCATCTGCAAATAAAACTGGTGCGACAAAGAGGCTGAGAGCCTTTCCTGGGTTTCAAAATTTCGCTTTCAATAAGAATTCTGGAATCCTAGGCAGCCTCTCGTTAAATTGCTTACCTCTGATGTCCCTATTCAGTCTTCCGACCGTAAACGTGTGTTGGACATTAAAACAGTCAGAATCATAAGGACGAGCTAGAGTGACAGGTTTGTGCTCGTCTAGCACTACCAGGGGTTTACCTTCTATTACTGCCTTCTTCACAGCCTGTTGACTTTTTTATACAAATTGAAAGACTGTATCCTGAGGAGCTCTAAGGTTGGCCTGGTTTCTGCCAATAGCAGAAGTTGACCGTCAGAAGAGTCAACCATTTTTAGCTCCTTCACCGGTAATGTTTGAGCCTTTTTGTGGTCCAGTATGATAGTTTTCTTTGGAATTTTATCATCCCTCATTGACGCCTACGAGTTCAACTTTACATAGCAGTGCGGGTAATTATCAATCGATGGGTAGAATTCTAAGTCGGACACTGGTTTAGATCCCATGTCTTCTCCAATTTGGAAATACCCCTCACTCAGAGCCGTATGCTCTGCATAATGCAAAGGATTCTTTGCCGAGCAATCAGGAAGATTTGACTCTGGTACTTTTCTGCCTGCTGAAAAGCCTCTTTTGTCACGTCTTAGAATGTTTGCGGTCTTTTATGTTCAGCATGAATATCTTCCAGGAATGACTTCATAGATGCAATAAACTCCATGTGATCAGAGAACAAAGGGTAATTCAGAGTAGGAAGAGGAGTAGAATTGAAGGCAGGGGTTGCAAATACGGGGAGGGGAGTCTGAGCAAAGAAAGTATTAGGAGCCGTACTTACCTGATGACTATCTCGAGACTCATCTGAGGTTTCTGTCATCAGCAGGATCCCCTTTCTCTCTGACGTCATGGTAGAGGTGGTTGGCATGTTGTTGGCATCCAAGATAATCACCTAAAGAGAGTCCTGAACATCCTGAATTGCCAGATTTAGTTGTACTAGTGGGAATTGAGCCCACAGGATCCGGTAAATGAAAATGCAGTCACATTGGATTTGGGGAAGAGGAGGTCCTTTTGTTCGATCGAAGCAATGTAAGGGGCACCTTGTTTAGAGCTCTTCTGAAAGCCTCTCACCTAATGCCTAATGGTCTTCTGACCCTATGCTTTATCTTCCTGGGAAACGTTGAATGTGGAAACCCATGTGGATTAGGCCCTTGCACACACTGCAGTTAGTAGGTTCCCAGATGACAAAGGAACTTTCGGAAACATCAATCAGCATGATTACGACCGGTATTGTGTAAACAAGGGAACTTTAACCACCTAGTGAAAGTTACTCTTGCACACTCCATATCTTCAGCAAACTGTGAAGATAGAACATTTTTCATTTAGTACGAATTGTACACCAAATAATTTTGTATATCTTAATTTCTCACAAAAATTCTCTTTAAAAAAGGCTACTCTTCAATGGAAGCTTATGTCAAACAGCTCATAATATTATTAGAGTTCCTAAAGTATGGTAGAATATGGGAAGAAAGGTACATATCCAGAGAACACCGTTTCTCCCTAAGTCACTCAAATAGACAACCTAAAGTGGTAAATTCAAATACCATTCTGCCTAGGACAGAAGCAGTTAGGCCCAAGGCAGCAGCTATTCTTAAGAATCATGACTCTGTGGACTGACTTTTTATTACTCATAGGTATGTCATCAAAATGCAGCAGTAGCATTGTCAAGTCAACAAAAAAGTGGACGATCCTATAGGGAACAAGACCATGAGTGAGAGGAAAGGTAAAGTAGATAAATAAATCTGACAAAAACCAAGTTGTTAACATCAAGGGAACCGTCCACCATGCCATTATTTTTTTTTTTTTTTTTTTATTATTCCAAATACACAATTTCTATGTGTATGTTCTAGACATATAAAATACTTTCATCATATGAAAATTTCAAGTCATTTGATCGAAAACTTTTTGATATATTAGCAAAAATCATGAATACAAGAAAAAGAATTAAGGTACACTTTTTCCAAAGAAATATAACACTAATTGTATCAAAGTGAATACTATCAAAACTTTATAAATCGAATAATTTTGTATGACAGATTTTAAATTTTCTTTCTCTTTTTTATAAGTTTTCTTTTCATAATTTACTTCGTTTAGCCGTAAAAAATCATAAAAAAAGAGAGAAAGAAAAATCCAAATCCTGTCACACAAAAGTGGGTGATTTGTATTCCTCTTTTCAATATCTTTCTCTCTAATATGGAAATATAAATAGTTAACAAAAATATACCTAAGTGTGAATAAGTATGTTTTTGAGTTGTGAGCTTCCTAAGATTTACTATAAATTTTCGCTTTTTTTTCTTTAAAAAATCCATATATCATTATTACGATAACTTTACTTTGTACTTTTTTTTCTTATTTTTACATAATGGCTCCCTTAACAAGGTATTTAAACCCTACCTTTACCAACACACTTGGCGTAGGGGTGTTATGGATTGCCAGTGGTCTCTCAGTGTTACAAGAGATTTTTTTGCCTTATGTCGTCCTTATGGAAGTTCCTAAAGGGTAGCTTTCTAGGGTATATTTGAGGAAGTTCCTAAAGGGTAGCTTTCTAGGGTATATTTGACTACAGTGATATTCCCAGAGAATTATACCTTAAGGTATTCAGAATTTTAACTCCTGGAGCGAATATCCCTAAATAATCTCACAGGGATATCGAATAATATCAGAGAATGTATTCTTGACACCTCACATAGCTATCTTCACCTCGAACAGTATTAACGCTTCGAGGGGTTATAGTGACAAGAATCTGAAACGAGAATGAAAAGAGAGCCGCTCATAAGGCATCTCTCCTATTCCATTTCCAGTGTGTATCTGATGAAGGTGGTAGCACCCTCTTTATTCCTTTTCGTGCAGCTCTACTACTCGGTGTTTTCTCTTGTGTTCTCTCATTATTTTGGATTTTATTCAACATTTTGATGACTTCTCCGGCCTCTTTTGCCTCTGGAAAGTTGAGAATTATCTTTACTATGTATAAATGTAAGCTCTTGTCGTTTTGAATTAAATCAAAAGTGATATTAACGTAAACAAGAGCTGTTGCCTACTGGAGGCATCCTGGATGTTATCGCTCGCCATTTATGGGTCATTAAGTTAGCTAGAGTGACGTTCCCGGTTTGTTGTGCTTTATTAATCTAGCTATTTAGCTCCTCTAGGAATGCTTATATTATACCATCAGTTTTTAGTTCGGCAATTTCGACAAGGGTCGAGGTACCGATCTTTCCCCTCGCTAGGCTTAGTAGCCTAGGCGTTTGGCCCTAGTACTTTCATGCATGATATAAGTTTTTCCGAGTGTTATATTATTGAAGCTATAGGCAAATATTTTATACATGTAAGATATTGTTGAATGTTTTTTCCAAGATTGTATGCAAGAGAGTTTCGGTTACGTAATCGATTCTCACCTTACCTAGTCTAGTATCTAGGTACAGTAGTATACTTTCGCACATCCCTGATTGTTCTTTTCTCCTCCCGAGGCTGAGTTCAATCCCTCTCTCCCTCTGTAAGCCTTCGGCTTAATCCTAGTGGTTCTATCTGTATAATAATTCAGGTATAACTATTCTAGGATATGTCTGTCCTGACCTGATAACCATAGTGACTGGTTTTTTGGGTTAGGGCAGAACATCAGTGTTTCTAGTCTGTGGTCTGCTTCTTCCTAGCATAGAGAATGAGTCTCCTTTGCTAGGTTAGGGGCGGACACAGGAAGCTTTGCTTCCCTAGTCCATGTTGGAAGGATTCTGTAAGTGATGATTCCTTCCTCTAGTGGCCTAGTAGACTGTCCTGTGTTGTATTTCTCGGGATGGAGAATGAGTTTTCTCTGTTGCCCGGCAAAATAACTTCACCTAGCTTTGTTCTGGTTTGGAGGAAGATAGCAAGTATTGCCAGTCTTCCTCCCTAATAGACAACTCTACGTTAGGTTGAGCTTCCTTAACTGCCGAATGTGTCCCTTGCTAGAACGAAGTCTATAGGACCCTTATCCCTTCCCCACCTCTGTTTCTTTTATTTTCTTTTACACGCAGTCCTACTTCCGTACCTAGTGTAAGTTAGGATGGAGGACCGGCTCAGCTCTCTGCCAGCTGGCATTATGTGTCGGCCGGCAGAGACCCTTTCTTTTTTACAGAGTGAACCCCAGACCTCCCTTGGTCTCCGTTCCATGTCTGCCAGAAAAGCCCGGCAGACTATGGATTCTTTGGAAGCCTGAATGATATTCTCCCCTTCCATAAGTTCACTCTTTCTGAATGGAAGGCAATGCCGCCTTTTAACCTTACATCCATACTGTTTCTCTGACTATTGTGTTGCACCCCTAACCCGGCTGGCGGCTTATCAGCCGACAGCCGGGCAGATGGAGGTTCTCTGGTTCTTAGCTACTGTCGTCAGCCATGGGTATTATTACCTTTGCCTGCCGGCAGTGGAAACACAGCCCGAATCTGCTAGCCAATACGATTAGCGGCCGGCAGCCGGGTATTAGTGTTTTCAGCCGTCAGCTGGCAATGATTGGCGGCCGGCACACCTAAGTGGGCTGCCGCCCATTAGTTAAAGATAGTATATCTTTGAACTATACAGGGGTAGATGCCGGCCGGCACGTGTAGGCACACGCCGTCACGTACCGGAGTGTGATAGCCGGCACAACAGCATGCGATGTACAGTAGTTGCTATATTTGTAGTGTAGTACACACTACATTAGCAGAAACTACTGTACAGAGCTTGTGATAACACTAAAGTTCTTCTTCATACTTAATGTTATCTTGTACAGTTTATAGAAATTAACTTCTTTCTGTATTCTTTCTATCCCGTATATTAAAACTTTATCTCAAGGTGTGAACTACACCTTAAATTTCCGTTTAGGAAATTACATAAGGTATTCTGGAATAGATTTAACATTAGTTTTGATATCTCGGGAGGTTTCAGAAATTGACTGGACAGGAAATGCAAGTATGTGTCTTCCCTTCTTTCTTTCATAGCTTTTCTATATAAGCTAAATGTGTCAATATAAGTGAAAGCCTTCACTTGATACTCATGGATTTTTCTTCTCTTTACAGGAAAACCATCTGAAGTGCGGGAGTGTGTTCTGCAATGTCCGCAGTAAGAACTTCTTAGGACATCAACTTTGTAGGAGGCACGCACCATGCGCAGCCTCCAGAGGTGATCTCCGCTATTGGGACCCCCAGGTTTGTACAGTTTGTTCTAACCTGATTACCGAGGCTTTTGATGACCCTAAGTCGACGGAGTCAAGGGATGCGGGCAGGTAAATGTTACGATCCTTGGTGAGGGGTTTTCAGAAAAACACCTCAGGCCCCTACCTTCCAAATAAGAAGATGAGGGCCTACATTTTCCCTGAAGCATCGGCTGATGCAATCATCCCCCAGCCTCAGGTGAAGATACCAACTACCCAGAATCCGGTAGATTCTGAAGTTTCGGCCGCCCTTCAAGACATCCAATTGGACGATAGGATGTCGGAGGTGTCGGATTCTACTGAGAGGGACCTTCTAGGAGAAGGTCAGGAGGAGGAGCTGTTTCAGGCTCCTCAAGTACAAGAGGAAGAAATCAACGAAGTGTCGGTTACATCGGTTCCGGACCCAGAACCTGTTCCTTCTACATCGTCTGCTATCCTAGATGAACTGGGAAGGACTCTTTCTTCCATTGTTGAAATGATCCAACAAATTCAAAGGAAGAATGATGAGAAGGAAGCTGCAATGAAACTGGAGATACGTAGACTTGCAGCATCACGTGGGCACCAGAAGTGGCTCAGCGTGAAGGATCTTCCTTTGTGCTCGGATACCAATCCTTGGAGGTATGCTGAACACATACCAATGACAACCGGGAATATCAGGATCTCAGAAAAGTTGGGAGCAATTCCCCTGGAAGAAGTGGAATTTTAGCCCAACAAAGATTCATATCCGGACTGCTATGTCCGTCTTAGGAAGAAGCCAGCCTCAAAGGAGGAGACGTTACTAGCGAGCTCGATGAAAGAGAGGGGCTTCACTAACTCAAAGGTGCCCGCCTTGAGTAAGAAGCTTCCCTCCTTTGTGGCCTCTTCTACCAGAGCCTTTCCCTTCTTGGAAAAGGGATGTAAGGCAGTCTTAAAGGCGGTGGAGGCAGGGAAACCCTGCCCCTCCTTGGAGGAGTGCAAGCCGTTATCTCTGACCTTGCCCTTGGACCAAGAAGACTGGAAGGACGTACACCTTACCTTCCCAGTCGGGAAGCTGGAAGCTGATATTGCTGAACGCCAGTTCGGTGAGGCACTTCCTAAACTGTCGGAGGTTCTCTTGCGTAGAGAGCTAGAGACAAAAGAAAGACTGGCGGCATCGATGTCGTTGCAAACGACACTAGAAACGATGGCAAGTGACCCCAAGAACCAGGACATGTTCATGGTTGTGGCCGAAATCCATCTGGCCACAGTTACGGAGGATCTCTATAGCTTTATTAAAGCTAGGAGAGCCTGTAGAGAGTTCGTGTTCACCTTGTCTGCGGTGAGGCACGAACCGAGGAAACTGATCTCCTCTCGTATTTGGGGTAAAGACCTCTTTCCCAATGAAGTGGTTAAAGAGGTAGTAGACAAGGCGGCCACAGAGAATAGGAACCTTCTCAAAAAGTGGGGCTTAGATCTTAAGAGGAAGTCTTCTCCGGATGAGGGTCCCCAACCCAAGAGGAAGACAAAAAGGCCTGGGCCATCCTCTCGGCCGGCTAAACCTTGCCGACAGCAACATCAACAATAACTTCCTGTGACCGCAGTGCCTCAAATAGTGGCACAACCTCCAACCACGTACCAGCTGGTACCTCAACCAGTGGCGACACAGATGCCAGTTTTTAACCCAGCCTCAGAAAGGCTGACTTCTTCCTTTCGTTCGAGAGCTAGATGAACAGCCAGAGGTTCTTCTAGACGCCCTTCAAGAGGAAGGAGATACAGGGGAGGATGCGGTCAAGGAGGTAAGGCCTCAGGTCCACAACAGCAGAAGTAAGATACTTCCAGTAGGAGGGAGACTACAGCTTTTTAGGGATCGCTGGACCTTCGATCCCTGGGCCCACAGCCTAATTAAAAAGGGACTAGGTTGGAGCTGGAGCAGTCTTCCACCTCAATTTCCTGAATTCTTCCAACACTCATCCCCCGTTCTGGAAGAATATGTCCGAGAACTCTTAGACAAAAGAGTAATCCGGAAAGTTGAGTCCATAAAATTCCAAGGAAGGCTGTTTTGTGTTCCAAAGAAGGACTCAGAAAAACTCATTCATTCTAGACTTGTCGCCTAAGGCCTCAGGTCCACAACAGCAGAAGTAAGATACTTCCAGTAGGAGGGAGACTACAGCTTTTTAGGGATCGCTGGACCTTCGATCCCTGGGCCCACAGCCTAATTAAAAAGGGACTAGGTTGGAGCTGGAGCAGTCTTCCACCTCAATTTCCTGAATTCTTCCAACACTCATCCCCCGTTCTGGAAGAATATGTACGAGAACTCTTAGACAAAAGAGTAATCCGGATAGTTGAGTCCATAAAATTCCAAGGAAGGCTGTTTTGTGTTCCAAAGAAGGACTCAGAAAAACTCATTCATTCTAGACTTGTCGCCACTCAACAAGTTCAGAATGCTAACGCTTCAGCACATAAGGACCCTACTGCCCAAAAGGGCATATGCTGTCTATATAGACTTGTCTGACGCTTATTGGCACGTTCCAATTAATCGTCACCTCTCCTCCTACCTAGGCTTCAAGTTACATAGAAAACTTTACGCCTAAAGGGGGTCCAGATAGTAGCCTACTTGGACGACTGGCTGGTGTGGGCAGCATCCAGGACAGAAAGCATGCGAGCTTATAAGATAGTGATTGAGTTCCTGAAACATCTGGGATTCAAGATCAACATCAAAAAGTCTCGACTTTCTCCAGCTCAGAAATTTCAGTGGTTGGGAATCCACTGGAATTTGGAGTCACATCGACTTTCCATTCCTGGTAGGAAGAGGAAAGAAATAAAAGGATCTGTCAAGAGACTATTGAAATCCAAACGGATATCAAGACGCGAACAGGAGAGAGTGCTGGGCTCTCTACAGTTTGCTTCGATAACAGATCCAGTGCTAAGAGCACAGCTTAAGGATGCAACAGGAGTCTGGAGAAAATACGCATCAAACGCACAAAGAGGTTTACACCTATAGTCAGAATGGTCCCTTGACGCAGGATCGTTCTCCTTCATCTCGAGTCAAGTCCCAGAGCTGCAGATAGACCTCTTTGCAACGAAAGACAACAAGAAAATAGATCGTTTCGTGTCCCCATACGAGGATCCGCTAGCGGAGCAGTGGACGCTATGTCCCTGGACTGGAACAGATGATCCAGTATTTATCTGTTCCCTACGCACAACCTCCTTTTGAAGGTCCTCGATAAGCTGAGATCCTTCAAAGGGAAAGCAGCAATAGTGGTCCACAAGTGGCCAAATAGCTTGTGGTTCCGTCTGGCATTGGAACTACGACTAAAATTCGTACCACTACCGGATCCATCCCTGTCTCAGCGAGTACAGAAGTTGACTGTCTTCGCTTCATCACAGAAAACACGGAACCTACATCTCATGATTTTCTCTCCTTAACGATGAGAAAAGGATTCGGTGTTAAAAGTCAGTTCAGACTTTTGGAGGAAACCAGAAGACATTATGAGGCTTTAGGGAAGAAACAGATATCCCTTGTCAAGGCGAAGAAACCAAAAGAAATCTAGATAGATTCCTATTTATCATTCTTCATTCACCTTCATGGGCAAGGTTTAGCAGCCAGCACAATTCTTTTGTTCAAGTCTGCCTTGACAAGACAGATACCATATGCCTTACAGGTCGACCTTTCTAACGACGTTCTTAATGAACTACAAAGGCCCATGCTAGGTTTTGCCCTTCAGCGCCTCCAAGGACCCTTTGCATGGTCAGTAGATAAGATTCTTTATTGTGTATAAATAATGAACAATGAGGAATGCGCTTAGAGTGCCTTGAATTTTAAGTCATATTTCTGCTTGTACTGGCTTTTGGGGCCAGAGTTAGTGAAATAGTGGCTCTCTCTAGAGAGGAAAGCCACGTCCAGTTCTTGGAGGGAGAACTGAATCTATTTCCAGACCCAATGTTTCTTGCCAAGAACAAGCTACCCACCAACAGGTGGGGTCCCTAGAGAATCTGCCCTCTGAAGGAAGATGCATCTCTATATCCAGTGGAGTGCTTAAGGTCTATCTTCATAGAACTTCAGACTTTATGGGAGGACAGCTGTTCAGAAGAGAAACCCTGGGTTCAAAGTTTTCTATAACTAAGGGCGAAACTCACACGTGCTATTCTCAGAAAAGATCCAGACAGTACACCCGTTAGTCATGATCCGAGGAAAGTTGCCTCTTCGATAAAATTTCTTTAATTATATGGACTTTGAACATCCTTATTTGTACACTGGCTGGTAGTCACCCAAGGTGTTTTTTACACACTATGCAAAGCTAGTGGATCAGCTTAAGAATTCTGTGGTAGCAGCAGGTAGAATTCTTTAACCTTCTGTTTTAAATCTGCGAGGAACAGTGTAATTAATTTTGGACGATTAATTATGAGGGTGCGTGTGTAGTCACTGTATATTACTACACACTGAGCGATAGGCTACGAAAGTGTCCTTATGAACTGTTCCATTGTCGTCGGTGAACTATAGAATAATGCGGACATTTGTGCCGAGCGTTTTTTTATGCTAGTGTAAATTAACAGTATACAGACTATATCATTATTATTAATAATTCATTTGAAGTGGCAAATCTGTTTCCTAGTAGACGAAATAATATTTTCTGTTGACTGTTTTTCTTTATGCTTAGATGCATATCATCCACGTTTTATAAATCTTATAAATGTTGATTTGATATGTAAGTTTATCAAATTTTAATAAACTAGTTCATAGTGAACCCTGCGTCTTATTCGCCCACACTCATTTTATTAGAAATGTACTGAGCATTAAGATTGAAATATGGATATTTTTATCACGGTATGTCTTTTAAGTCTGTTCCCTGATTCAAGCAAAAGTCCAATCACTCTAACCCTTCCTTGGAAGGGTTGACGTGGTACCCTAACAGGATAGTGGCAAAGAGGCAAAATTTGTTCCTATGCGGATACAACCATTATCCAATAGTTTATAAGAGTAGTCACATTGGGGAAGGTGTCACAAATTCATACTGACATTGGTGACTCTTCTACAAACTTTGCTTTATATTGTATAGGGCGAGACCACTATACAAGATTGTCATTTTGTCATCCATAATTATTATGTACTCCTCGAGACTTTTTCCAGAGGCTAGTACGACTCTTCCCTGTAGGGGGCAGGAAGCACTAACATAGTTCATGCTTAGATGAAATGATGTATGACGGTAACATCATAGGTCTCTAGGTCTAGACGGACCAGGAAAATACTTTCTTGAGAGTACAGCACTGATTGAGAATCCACAGATACAGTAATGCTCTGGTAAACTTCCATCAGGACGACATGGCTTGACCCCAAAAACGGATTTTGAGCGAAGCGAAAAATCTATTTTTGGGTGAGGTAGCCATGTCGTCCTGATGGACCCGCCCTTCATTTTATTGTAAAAGGGCTTATTGACCCCTCCCTATAATACAGTATCTGTAACACCTCGTATATCGCTACAAGGAATAAAGAGGGCGCTACTGCCTTCATCAGATACACACTGGAAACGGAATAGGAGAGGTGCATAATGAGCGGCTCTCTTTTCATTCTCGTTTAAGATTCTTGTCACTATAACCCTTCAAAGCGTTAATACTGTTCGGGGTAAAGATAGCTATGTCAGGTGTCAAGGATACGTCCTCTGATATTATGCGATATCCCTGTGAGATTATATAGGGATATTCGCTCCAGGAGTTAGAATTCTGGATACCTTAAGGTAAAATTCTCTGGGAATATCACTGTAGTCAAATATACCATAGAAAACTACCCTTTAGGAACTTCCATCAGGACGATATGGCTGCCTCACTCAAAAATAGATTTTTCGCTTCGCTCAAAATCCGTTTTGTTAGAAGGTTCCAGGTTTTTACTCTTAGTCAAGTGTCCTCTGTCTTCTTGATTCTTTTTGTTGCTCTCTGCTTACTTTTCGTTCTTTCTATGACCTTAGGTAACATTGACCTTGCTACAAAGTTCAAAAGGACGTTGTTAAAACACAATATACATTGAACTGCAAGTAAACAAACACATACATTATAACTCCTATACATATCCAAAACCTCTTGTAGCTGTTCTTGTAACTCTTAGTTTTCGTTCAACCAAGGCTTTCCATCTCATGCCAGCCATATGATATTTCGAAAATTAAGTGAAAAAATCGATATATATATATATATATATATATATATATATATATATATATATATATATATATATATATATATATATATATATATATATATATATGTATATATATATATATATATTATATGTATATATATATATATATATATATATATATATATATATATATATATATATATATATATATATATATATATATATATATATATATATATATATATATATATATATATATATATATATATATATATATATATATATATATATATATATATAGGTAGATATATATACACATATACATATATATATATTTATATAGATAGGTAGATATATATACACATATATGTATATATATATATATATATATATATATATATATATATATATATATATATATATATATATATATATATATATATATATATACATATAGATATATATATATATATATATATATATATATATATATATATATATATATATATATATATATATATATATATATATATATATATATATATATATATATATATATATATATATATATATATACATACATATATATATATATATATATATATATATATATATATATATATATATATATATATATATATATATATATATATACATATATGTATGCAAGAATAAACATTCAAAGGATATTCTGTCATACTCAGTCACGCAGATGATGCAGTAAGGATTACGTCATCATTCAATGACTGCTATTTCTTCATTATTTATATAAATCATTATTTACAACGTTTTAAAGTTATGTCAAACTCCAAAGCGGACAGTCCCTTTAAATCGGGAAAAAGGGCATAAGCCTTTTGAATTAATGAAAGCTCTTTAACACTGACAGCATGACACGAATTTGGATATTCAAGGAAAATCCTGACATCTAGGAGGTATCCAATCAACTAACTTTAGAGGATAATGTTTCTCAGATATGGAGCAAGGGAATAGACTCAGTTGGCCAGCATATGATTTCAGCTAAGGCACCAAGGGGGAGGATCTCTTCTAATGAAAAAAGGGAAATACCCCTAACCTACTCACATCAATGGCTAGAACCACTGAAGCCAGCAGGACTGGAAAGTATGCCCAAATGGTGAATTCTTTGGCCAGGGAGCTTCAAACAAAGCAAAGGAATCTGGACCCCAAAGCAAGAGATATATAGCCCGAGATGAAGAGCTGAAGCCAGTAACTAAGCAACTGCTAACTTTGCCAAGGATAGCCAGTAATGGTTTTCATTCAATGCGTAGGAAAGTTTAGGCCACAAAAAAATCACTGAATTGGCTAGCCTAGCTTACATGGTGATAGAGATATGCTCAGATGCCAGGGAATGCAGACTAGATAAATGAATTGTAGTTCTATAGAGAGTAAAAAAATGTATCCTTACTAGCAGGGGGAAAGGTATAGCTAGACAGCGAGATAATTAAACCATGCTAGGATCATTTACTCGCCCACCAAGATCCTGACTAGATGACCTGGAAGCTGTCCTGTCTATCTATATAGTAACTGAGGATTCCTCAGATGCCAGGGAAATATGGACTGGAAACAGGAACTACGTTCCACAGCAAGCAGGACTTCCATCAGGGGAAGGGAGGAATGGAAGGGGGGCTTAGAAACTAGTAAAGCAGCAGGGCATAAAGACAACTGTCTTGTTAGAACAAGAAAATGTCTTTGGAAATGATCTCCTCTAAATAAGTACTGAGAAAGAATTCTTACAACCGGCTGAAAGCATGACACATACTAAGAAAGATAGCCTAGAAAATGGGTAAGTGACACGAAAGGAAGGTCTACCTGTCAATATTAGATCAGGGTTGATTTCGTTCTAAGGGATCAACGTAGTCTTCCCAACCAGTCCTCCTAACCAGTGCAGCCTAGCCAGACACTAAGGTTACGTAGAAAAGTGAAATACTATCACTTAAAGATTATTATAAATCACCATCCACTGCTCTCACAGACTACGTTCAAGGCTGCAGCTCCACGCTATTACATAGTAGCAAACGAGTGGTACCGGCATCACGAGAACCTTGCGGTTACGTTGTACAATATGAAGGTGGATTTGTAAATATTTTATAGTCTTGTCCAAAGGTTATGTAAATAGAGTAAGCCTAAGTAAGGAATTATTTAGGACAAACAGGAATAAAGGCATGAGTCTAATCTATAATCATACCACAGTTGTAAATGAATATGTTAAATACACTTTTCCAAGATTGGATAAGAATTTTATTTCCAATCCAGAGCATAGCAAAAAAACCCAGGGGGTGAGACATGAAATTAACCGCCACAGAAGGAAAAGGTACTCAACCTAACCAATAAAAAATAAGCAGAAACATCCATGGTGTCAAACACACTTCAAAAAAACTTGAAAACAAGCAAAAAACTTCAAATGCGATCTGACAAGATGGCACTTCAAGAAAGAAGGGAGAACCAGGGAACATGTTTACAACACAATGGGAGCGGAGTTTTAACAGTTCTTTCTCTCCTACGTATCAAATCCTATCCTATATCCTTTAAGATGAGATTAACTCTATTCTTGGAAGGATAGACATAGTTGTTTTAACCCTGGATAGGTACGATGGGTCGTTTGCGACCCCGAGCGTCAAAAAAAAACAGGTTTTTCTCACGTGACTCACCCCCGTGACTGAATTTGTGGGTGATCGACCTGCAGGAGGTGTCTCCCCTACACGCTCTAGTAGTGTCCAGATGTGCATTGCTGTAGCTGTACTCCTTCCCCGATTTCTGAGACACGTCGGGGTCGAGCGCGACCGAGTTTACCCTTCTAAGGTAGTTTGCATAATTATCAAAGTTATTACGTATTATGAAATTGTCGTAGAATGGTGCAACTTGTATAGGTTATCAGTTGTGGAAAGTCTTGGTGGATTGTTTGGCTACCATGTGCATGATTTTTTTTTTAGTTAAAATGTCGTTCATTACCACGAGGACCATTTTACCGCGAGTGCCCCTTTTTCATTTTTTTTCATTTTTTTGCCAAGTCATTTTTCCGTAAGATATTGCCAAATAGGGTCGTAAAACTTTTGCTTGTTTAGTGTTGGAAAGTGTGTCTAGATGATCTGGCTACCCATGCATGACTTTGTTTTTGTCAGATACGACGTAGTTATTGGTATATTGGGTATTTAACTGCGGTTACCAATTTCTGTTTTTTTTCAATATTTGTAAAAATTACTACGTAGTAAGGAATTGCCGTATATTATTCATCTTTTTTCATGTTTATGTGTTAGAAAGTGTGCCTTGATGGTTGGGCTAACATGTGCATGTCTTTTTTTTTTATCTGAGATGCCGTATATTAGAATGTCGGGCATTTTACCGCGAGTGTCCCTTTTTAATTTTTTTTCATTTTTTTGCCAAGTCATTTTTCCGTAAGATATTGCGAAAAAGTGTCGTAATACTTTTGCTTTTTTAGTGTTGGAAAGTGTGTCTAGATGATCTGGCTACCCATGAGTGATTTTGTTTTTGTCAGATACGACGTAGTTATTGGTATATTGGGTATTTAACTGCGGTTGCCAATTTCTGTTTTTTTTCCATATTTGTAAAAATTTACTACGTAGTAAGGAATATCCGTATATTATTGATTTTTTTTTTCATGTTTATGTGTTAGAAAGTGTGCCTTGATGGTTGGGCTAACACGTGCATGTCTTTTTTTTTTATCTGAGATGCCGTATATTAGAATGTTGGGCATTTTTCCGCGAGTGCCCCTTTTTATTTGTTTTGCATTTTTTTGCTTAGTCATGTTACCGTAAGGAATTGGCAAGTAGTGTCGCAAAACTTATATTTTTATTGTTGGAAAGTGTTTCTAGATGATCTGGCTACCCATGCCTATTTTTTTTTTTAGCCAGTTATGGCGTATATATAAGTATGTGTTCGATTTTCCTGTGATTGCCATTTTTTCGTTTTTTCCCATTTCTTTCAAAATTACTACGTACTAAGGAACTATCAGAGTAATATTTCATTTATATGTTTATTTGTCGGAAAATGTGCCTTGATGGTTTGCCTAGCACGTGGCTGAAATTTTTTTTTTTCTGAAATGCCATAAATTAGAATGGCCATTTTTCAACGAGTGCCCCTTTTTATTTGTTTTGCATTTTTTTGCTTAGTCATGTTACCGTAAGGAATTGGCAAGTAGTGTCGCAAAACTTATAATTTTATAGTGTTGGAAAGTGTTTCTAGATGATCTGGCTACCCATGCCTATCTTCTTTTTTTAGCCAGATATGGCGTATATATAGGTATGTGTTCGATTTTCCTGTGATTGCCATTTTTTCGTTTTTTCCCATTTCTTTCAAAATTACTACGTACTAAGGAACTATCACAGAGTAATTATTCATTTAGATGTTTATTTGTCGGAAAATGTGCCTTGATGGTTTGCCTAGCACGTGGCTGAATTTTTTTTTTCTGAAATGCCGTATATTAGAATGTTAGCCATTTTTCTGCGAGTGCCCCTTTTTATTTGTTTTGCATTTTTTTGCTTAGTCATGTTACCGTAAGGAATTGGCAAGTAGTGTCGCAAAACTTATATTTTTATAGTGTTGGAAAGTGTTTCTAGATGATCTGGCTACCCATGCCTATCTTTTTTTTAGCCAGATATGGCGTATATATAGGTATGTGTTCGATTTTCCGGTGATTACCATTTTTTCGTTTTTTCCCAATTCTTTCAAAATTACTACGTACTAAGGAACTATCACAGAGTAATGATTCCTCTAGATGTTTATTTGTCGGAAAATTTTGTTTACTTTTTTTTGGATTGAATATCATCAAATTTTTTTTAGCTAAAATATTATATTGTTTTACATTTTTTTTTTCGATTTTATTTCCCTTCAAAAAAAATTTTTTGGGTCAGAATTTTAATTTTATAGTCGTAAAATAATCGACAATTATCCAGCAACCCACCATACAATTTTTATGCATATCCAATAATAATTAGATTAGTAAATAACACCTTGAAATTGACATACCCTTCCTACATTTCAAGTGGCAGATTAGGGAGTCTGAGTCAGTGTGGTTGGCGGCCATTTTGTGGACATATTCAAAGCGTAAGCTGCCCTATCTATATATATTCTTATTCCCTATAGAATTTGTGATATTTTGGTATATTTTTACCTGCATAAATATCATATTATATATTAAATATATGTATTTTTTTACGAAATTTCTAAGTACTCAAAAAATTACCTTTAGATATGGCCCCTGATATGAATGTAATTTACAAAATAATGAAGATTTTTTTACATATTTCTATTTTAGGATAACATATGTTTATTCCCTAAAAAATTAGCCACTTCCTATTTCATTTGGGTACCCAAAAAAATTCATGAAATTTGGACAAATTTTTTTGGCCAAAAAAAGTTACCCTTTTTTTCTCATTTCAGATCTTCACCTCCATGGGTCTGACTTCATCCAAAATACATCAAGATGTGTCCTAAACATTCAAGAATCAATTCCTAAAAGGATTTGTGTATATATGTATAAACTTTTTTTTATGAATTTTTGTCAGGTCTTTTTTTTCTACTTAATTTTTTAAAATATTTATAATAAAGAGTTTTTCTGCAGATGAGTAGTATTTATCTTTACAGTTGTTTTAAGCATTCATTGAATTTTTTTTTGGCAAAAGAAAAAAGGAGGTTACTGCAAAAACTGATTTTTCAAGAATTTTTTTTTGGCGTCGGGGTCGTTCGCGTCCGAGTATACCCTTAAAGGGGTGTCCGAGGAGCGTACCTATCCAGGGTTAAACACGTTCATACACGAAATCTCTCGAGATATTTCCTCCTAAGGTTAGAACCCTGTGATACCTCTACACGTGAAATTCTTAGGAATATCCCAATTGAAAAGCTGCCTTTGAGGAACTTCAATC
This sequence comes from Palaemon carinicauda, assembly GCF_036898095.1. NCBI lineage: Eukaryota > Metazoa > Arthropoda > Malacostraca > Decapoda > Palaemonidae > Palaemon > Palaemon carinicauda. Next base: position 44,369,239 of record NC_090734.1, read on the forward strand.
TGGACGACATGGCTCGAGCTGTTCAAAAGTAATAATAATAATAATAATAATAATAATAATAATAATAATAATAAGAAGAAGAAGAAGAAGAAGAAGAAAAAGAAGAAGAAGAAGAAGAAGAAGAAGAAGAGTGTAACGCTCTAATTCCGACTTATATCCTACAATTGATAAATGATTGGGAAAAATATAAAAAAAACTAATATTAATGCAAATAGTAACCAATTACCAAATTACTACATTTAATTAAAATGTTACATAAGTAACATAACCTTTATGGCTATACTTAACTAGGACCCTATTTAGAAACTGAACACAAAAAAACATATAATAACAACTGTAATATTATTAATAGAGTTCTGAAATAGTACTCAGTAACCCAAGATAGTTGTACCATTAATGAAATGAAGCTTCAATATATTCCCATTCACATCAATCGTGTTTTCGGTGAACAAATCAAAACGCATCTTCGACAGGAATGTCAAACCGACGTTTGTGCATTTGCCTTTATATGTGTGTTTCGCTCTTAACAGTGTAACGTTACAATGTGTATTCGACATGTATGTGATTAATAAAAAAAAAAAAAAAAAAAAAAAAAAAGTGCACTATAACGTGTTATTCAATTAACCCTGGATAGGTACGGTCCTCGGACACCCCTTTAAGGGTATACTCGGACGCGAACGACCCCGACGCCAAAAAAAATTCTTGAAAAATCAGTTTTTGCAGTAACCTCCTTTTTTCTTTTGCCAAAAAAAACTTCAATGAATGCTTAAAACAACTGTAAAGATAAATACTACTCATCTGCAGAAAAACTATTTATTATAAATATTTTAAAAAATTAAGTAGAAAAAAAAAAAGACCTGACATAAAAATTCATAAAAAAAAAGTTTATACATATATACACAAATCCTTTTAGGAATTGATTCTTGAATGTTTAGGACACATCTTGATGTATTTTGGATGAAGTCAGACCCATGGAGGTGAAGATCTGAAATGAGAAAAAAAGGGTAACTTTTTTTGGCCAAAAAAAATTGTCCAAATTTCATGAATTTTTTTGGGTACCCAAATGAAATAGGAAGTGGCTAATTTTTTTAGGGAATAAACATATGTTATCCTAAAATAGAAATATGTAAAAAAATCTTCATTATTTTGTAAATTACATTTATATCAGGGGCCATATCTAAAGGTAATTTTTTGAGTACTTGGAAATTTCGTAAAAAAATACATATATTTAATATATAATATGATATTTATGCAGGTAAAAATATACCAAAATATCACAAATTCTATAGGGAACAAGAATATATATAGATAGGGCAGCTTACGCTTCGGATATGTCCACAAAATGGCCGCCAACCACACTGACTCAGACTCCCTAATCTGCCACTTGAAATGTAGGAAGGGTATGTCAATTTCAAGGTGTTATTTACTAATCTAATTATTATTGGATATGCATAAAAATTGTATGGTGGGTTGCTGGATAATTGTCGATTATTTTACGTTTATAAAATTAAAATTCTGACCCAAAAAATTTTTTTTGAAGGGAAATAAAATCGAAAAAAAAATGTAAAACAATATTTTAGCTAAAAAAATTTGATGATATTCAATCAAAAAAAAAGTAAACAAAATTTTCCGACAAATAAACATCTAGAGGAATCATTACTCTGTGATAGTTCCTTAGTACGTAGTAATTTTGAAAGAATTGAGAAAAAACGAAAAAATAGCAATCACCGGAAAATCGAACACATACCTATATATACGCCATATCTGGCTAAAAAAAAGATAGGCATGGGTAGCCAGATCATCTAAAAACACTTTCCAACACTATAAAAATATAAGTTTTGCGACACTACTTGCCAATTCCTTACGGTAACATGACTAAGCAAAAAAATGCAAAACAAATAAAAAGGGGCACTCGTGGAAAAATGGCCATTCTAATATACGGCATTTCAGAAAAAAAAAATTTCAGCCACGTGCTAGGCAAACCATCAAGGCATATTTTCCGACAAATAAACATATAAATGAAATATTACTCTGTGATAGTTCCTTAGTACGTAGTAATTTTGAAAGAAATGGGAAAAAACGAAAAAATGGCAATCACAGGAAAATCGAACACATACTTATATATATGCCATATCTGGCTAAAAAAAAAATAGGCATGGGTAGCCAGATCATCTAGAAACACTTTCCAACACTATAAAAATATAAGTTTTGCGACACTACTTGCCAATTCCTTACGGTAACATGACTAAGCAAAAAAATGCAAAACAAATAATAAGGGGCACTCGCGGAAAAATGCCCAACATTCTAATATACGGGATCTCAGATAAAAAAAAAGACATGCACGTGTTAGCCCAACCATCAAGGCACACTTTCTAACACATAAACATGAAAAAAAAATCAATAATATACGGCAATTCCTTACTACGTAGTAAATTTTTACAAATATTGAAAAAAAAACAGAAATTGGCAACCGCAGTTAAATACCCAATATACCAATAACTACGTCGTATCTGACAAAAACAAAATCACGCATGGGTAGCCAGATCATCTAGACACACTTTCCAACACTAAAAAAGCAAAAGTTTTACGACACTATTTCGCAATATCTTACGGAAAAATGACTTGGCAAAAAAATGAAAAAAAATGAAAAAGGGACACTCGCGGTAAAATGCCCGACATTCTAATATACGACATCTCAGATAAAAAAAAAGACATGCACGTGTTAGCCCAACAATCAAGGCACACTTTCTAACACATAAACATGAAAAAAAAATGAATAATATACGGCAATTCCTTACTACGTAGTAATTTTTACAAATATTGAAAAAAAAACAGAAATTGGTAACCGCAGTTAAATACCCAATATACCAATAACTACGTCGTATCTGACAAAAACAAAGTCATGCATGGGTAGCCAGATCATCTAGACACACTTTCCAACACTAAACAAGCAAAAGTTTTACGACACTATTTGGCAATATCTTACGGAAAAATGACTTGGCAAAAAAATGAAAAAAAATGAAAAAGGGGCACTCGCGGTAAAATGGTCCTCGTGGTGATGAACGACATTTTAACTAAAAAAAAAAACATGCACATGGTAGCCAAACAATCCACCAAGACTTTCCACAACTGATAACCTATACAAGTTGCACCATTCTACGACAATTTCATAATACGTAATAACTTTGATAATTATGCAAACTACCTCAGAAGGGTAAACTTGGACGCGAACGACCCCGATGCGTCTCAGAAATCGGGGAAGGAGTACAGCTACAGCAATGCACATCTGGACACTACTAGAGCGTGTAGGGGAGACACCTCCTGCAGGTCGATCACCCACAAATTCAGTCACAGGGGTGAGTCACGTGAGAAAAACCTGTTTTTTTTTGACGCTCGGGGTCGCAAACGACCCACCGTACCTATCCAGGGTTAAAATGCTTGAAAATAGAAATTCGTTATAGCGTAATCGAATAGGAGAGGTTAGAAATGATTAATTTTCAATTGGTAATTTTATTTTTCATATATATATATATATATATATATATATATATATATATATATATATATATATATATATATATATATATATATATATATATATATATATATATATATACATCTGTTTTTTTCTAAATATGTCCATTAAACCATTTGTTTCTCATGAAATTGATGGCTAAATAAACAAGAGAGTGAAATGCGAGAAATTTGAAAAGGTAATTGTTTCAAATAATACTTTGTATATCTTAAAACCTCCCAACTAGCATCCGTAGAAAGAATACTAAAAGCCAATTATGTAAATAAAAGATCAACTTTGAAATACGGAAAATATTTTTGGAAACATTTGAAAACGGAAATATAAGCATATTTCTTTAAGTAGTAAAGCATAAAATCAAGAATGATTTTATTATCAAAAAAAAAAATGTGATGGTGGTAGGAAATCTGTGCGCATAACAATAGCTAGACAAATCAACGTTATTGAATTTTCTATAATGGAACAACTCTCTCTCTCTCTCTCTCTCTCTCTCTCTCTCTCTCTCTCTCTCTCTCTCTCTCTCTCTTGTGAATTAATAAAAATCTGATCAAGATGGCATTGTATAACACAGGCAACTCGTGGAGAGATATCGCTGGAGTCAGCAAAGGCAAATTTCATGAGTTGGCGAAACAGGAGCTCGACCGATTGACGACAGATGTCACTAACAACTCCAACCAGTGTGACGGAAAAAATATTCGCAGACATATTGAAACAATATGATCCAATAGACTGAAACAAATCTGCGGAAAACATCAGTAAAATAATTGAAGAAATTTCAAAGAAAATCCAAGTGTTAAAGAGACTTATAAAGAAAGTCTACATCAATCAACACATTCCATCAAAGAACAATAAAAAGTCCAATATGGTGAATATGCTGATTGATGCATTGAGAAAAAGAATGCCAAAATGGTGTAATACATGTAAGATATGGTATTCCATTAATAATCCTCAACAACTGATTAGAAAATGTAATGCCTGTAATGTTCCAACACACCCCACATGTGCTGAAATACAGCAAAAAATAAAAAATAGAGACACAAAGGTATTCTGCTCAACATGCTTAGTCTGGATAGAAAATATAATTAAGTCGAGACTAAAGCTGCAATTAGTTGAAGAAGAAGAAGAAGAAGAAGAAGAAGAAGAAGAAGAAGAAGAAGAAGAAGAAGAAGAAGAAGAAGAAGAAGAAGAAGAAGAAGAAGAAGAAAAATGAACAGGATATGTGTAAGGATGCAGAGGAAATCATTGATATAACTTATGATGCCATCCAACAACATACCTATGAAGAAATAAATTATCAGATGGAAACAAATAATAGACCCAAGAGATTCTACCCGGACCTACATACTTTTAGGGAAGAGCAAAAACAAGAAAAAAAAAAGAAAAGAAAGATATAGTCTGTAATAGGCTGAAAAGAGGGAATTGCAAATTTGGCGAAAGATGCTACTACAAGCATCCAAAGATATGCCATAATTATGAAATATATGGTAAATGTGCGTATTTAGACAGATATGGAGACGAATGCAGAGATCTCCATCCAAAAATATGCAAAACCCTAAAAGAAGGAAAAGGATGCAGTTTCAACAAAAAATGTCGATATATGCATCCTGCAACTATGAATGAGAGTAAGAAAACTCAGCAAACTGAAAAGAAAAACAAAAATGGAACAAAAAAAAGAAACAAAAAAGCAGACCGCGTATATACCGCACTATGCATCAAAAAAGGCCTTTCAACCTAAAGCTCCACAAATAGAGCCCAACTACAAAGAATGCATATATAATGCCAGGGGTTGGTGCAGATATGGGGATAATTGCAGGTTTACACACAAAAATAAGTATGAAGGTGAAAGAACAAATATTATGGAAAAGTTGGATTTTTTAATAGCAGAATTCCGAGAAATGAAGAAAAGAACATCATATCAGAACAGGAAGGAAGCATGGGAGAATCCATATTATTACCAATATTAAATAATGGAAATGAAACACAAACCATAATAGGGATGAATGCACAGGGTTTAGTCACGAGTAACTCTAAAAGGAAAATAGAGTTCCTAGAAGAACTAACCCAAATTGAAAAAATAGATATATTAAATATAAGTGAAACATGGTATTCCCAAGAGACTGGCAGTGATGACCAGATAAAGGGTTTCCAAACTTATAGATCAGACAGAAAAAATAGGAATCAAGGGGGAACCGCAATATATGGAAGAGACATAAATCAAGGAAAAGTCTGTGAAAAATACAGCAACACAGAATGTGAATTGATTGCGGTAGAATTTGAATTTGAAAAACTAGTGAATATTGTAGTTTACAGACCCCCAAATACTAAGGAGTTTGACATAATAATAGAAAAAATAGATGATATATGTAGAAACCATAAAGACTGGAATATACTCCTATCCGGAGATTTTAACTTTCCTTTCGTGGATTGGAAAGAACGGATAGAAGAAAGTGGTTGTATGTATACATATAAAAAAAAGAGTAATAGTAGCGCAGAAGATAAGAGGCAATTTGAAAAGCTTCAAGATATGCTTTTAGAACATAATATGCAAAAAATAAACCACATTCCAACAAGAAAGGAAAATGTCCTAGATCTAGTATTTGTGAATGAGGTGAATTATGTTAAAGAAATAAAAGTGTATAACACGGGAATTTCAGACCACAATGTCATAGAATTGATAGTTCATTCCAAAGCAAGTGATCACAGAATTAATAAAAGCACAAAACTTTGGGAAGGATATGGAAAATATAACTTTTACAGTAAGAATATAAAATGGTCAGAAATAAATGAAGAACTGAATAAAGAATGGAAAAATGTATTTATAAGTGATAATATACAGGTAAACACGGACATACTGTACAAAATACTGGAGAAAATTGTTGAAAAATATGTACCGAAAAAAAAACAATAAACAAAAGACGTGCATACCAAGAGACAGAAGGATCTTATTTCAGAAAATTAGAAAGTGGAAGAAAAATCTTGCAAAAAAAAAAATGTGTGGAAAATGAGAGAAATAAAATGTAAGATAGAAAATGCAGAACAAAAGATTATACAGTCGAAAGAAAATGAAAAAAGGGACTTAGAAGAAAGGACACTTCAAAATATGAAAAGACTTCCCAAAGTACTTTACTCCTATGCAAAAAAGATGAATAAAAGGAGAATAGAAATAGGCCCTCTAAGAATTGAAGGACGGCTAACGAATAAAAAAAAGGAAATATGCAACATATTAGCAGAAAAATATAAGAGTGAGTTCAGCCCAAGAATTGCGAATGAGAATAATGAAACAGAAATGAGAGAAGAAAATGTCGAATATCTAACGGATATAGATATTAATGAAGCAGATATTGTCACGGCTATAAACGAAATTAAAAATGGATCGGCAGCCGGACCAGATGGAGTTCCAGCGATTTTGTTAAAAAAAACTGCAAACACTATCGCGAAGCCGCTTGCAATACTGCTAAGACAGAGTATAGATATGAGCGAGATATATGTTAAACATAAATAAGCTTATATAACCCCTATCTTCAAAAGTGGATCAAGACTAGAGGCAAGCAATTATAGACTTGTTAGTCTAACATCACATATTATGAAAGTGTATGAGAGGGTAATAAAAAAGAAAATAATGAACCATTTGGTCAAAAATAATTTGTTTAATATGGGTCAACACGGTTTCGTACCTGGAAAAAGTACACAGACCCAACTGATAGCACACTATGAAAACATATACAATAATATGATAAATAAAAAAGACACAGATGTGATCTATCTAGATTTTGCAAAAGCCTTTGACAAGGTGGACCATAACATATTGGAGAAAAAAATAAGAAAGCATAATATTGTGGGAAAGATAGGAAAATGGGTAAAAGAATTCCTGCAAAACAGAAAACAGATAGTGGTTGCAAATGACGAGAAATCAGATGAAGCCCAGGTAATATCTGGTGTGCCCCAAGGTACGGTATTAGCTGCACTGCTATTTGTTATTATGATCTCAGACATAGACTGTGATGTTGAAAACTCCGTAGTGAGAAGTTTCGCCGATGACACAAGAATAAGTAGAGAAATTACTTATGATGAAGATAGGAACTCACTACAAAGAGATCTAAACAAAATATATGAATGGGCGGAGATAAATAGGATGGTATTTAACTCCGATAAATTCGAATCAATAAATTATGGAAACAGAGAAGGAATGGTGTATGCATACAAGGGACCTAATAATGAGACAATCACAAACAAGGAAGCAATTAAAGACCTTGGTGTAATTTTAAATAGGAATATGTTATGCAACGACCAAATAGCAACACTGTTGGCTAAATGTAAAGCAAAAATGGGAATGTTATTCAGACACTTTAAAACAAGAAAAGCTGAACACATGATAATGCTTTACAAAACTTATGTGCGTAGTACACTCGAGTACTGCAATGTGATATGATACCCACACTACCAAAAGGATATTGCGCAAATAGAGAGTGTACAAAGGTCCTATACTACTAGAATAGAAGAAGTTAAAGACCTTGACTACTGGGAAAGACTGCAATTTTTAAAACTATACAGTCTAGAAAGGAGAAGAGAACGCTACATGATAATACAAGCATGGAAGCAAATAGAAGGAATTGCTGAAAACATCATGGAGCTTAAAATATCAGAAAGAGCAAGCCGAGGTAGATTAACAGTGCCAAAAAGCATTCCAGGTAAACTGAGAAAGGCGCACAGGACATTAATCCACTACGCACCAGCATCGATAATGCAGCGACTATTTAATGTGCTGCCTGCTCATCTAAGAAACATATCAGGAGTGAGCGTAGATGTGTTTAAGAATCAGCTCGATAAATACCTAAGATGCATCCCAGACCATCCAAGACTTGAAGATGCAAAATACACCGGAAGATGCATTAGCAACTCTCTGGTGGATATACGAGGTGCCTCACACTGAGGGACCTGGGGAAACCCAAACAAAAAATAAGGCAAATAAGGTAAGGTAAGGCTCTCTCTCTCTCTCTCTCTCTCTCTCTCTCTCTCTCTCTCTCTCTCTCTCTCTCTCTTAGACAATATTATTATAATTATTATTATTATTATTATTATTATTATTATTATTATTATTAGTAGTAGTAGTAGTAGTAGTAGTAGTAGTAGTAGTAGTAGTAGTAGTAGTTACAATACTTCGTAAGCTACAATTAAAGATGGAAATGCAGAATACTACAAGCACAATGTCTCCAACAGAGAAAATAGCCCAGCAAGGAAATAAATAAGGAGACAGAATATTGTACATGAGGATTCTACCCCAACCCGGCGGAGGACAATGGTAGAGAGTCCATGTCACTACCCAAGGCTAGAGAACAATGGTAAGATTAAGTATCAATTTTTTTTTTTGCAAACTGCAACGGTTTGCAGCTTAATAAAACTACAGTAAAAATATATATATCTAATAAACTTTGTAACCGTTAGGCTTGCAATAGAGAATTATATCAATTAACAGAATATCTAATTTATCAATAATGTATTTTATCAGTAGTCTGGCCCTCAACAATGGATTGATATATAATATCAAGAGACAACTCTTTTATTTGTATATCATAATAAATATTGTGACATATTGGGGCAGTATTAGATTATATATATGTATTTTTGACTTGATAACATGATTGAAAAAACTGAAATGTGTACGTAAAAGCAACCAATTACCACGTATAACATCACTTATTAGATATATGAAATAAAAAATCCAAAGTGTTGATTTTTACTTTATTTCTATTTTTTGTATTATAATAAAGGATTTCATAATTTTGCTTCCTTTTTCCCTTCGTAAACAAGTCCGTATAATTTATTGTTGTAAGTGCTATCAGAGTAAAATACTACACCATAATTT
>NC_090734.1:44383633-44388633 GCF_036898095.1 Palaemon carinicauda
AGAAACATATCAGGAGTGACCATAGATGTGTTTAAGAATAAGCTCGATAAATACGTAAGATGCATCCCAGACCATCTAAGACTAGAAGATGCAAAATACACCGGAAGATGCATTAGCAACTCTCTGGTGGATATACGAGGTGCCTCACAATGAGGGACCTGGAGGAACCCAAACAAAAAATAACGCAATAAGTCTCTCTCTCTCTCTCTCTCTCTCTCTCTCTCTCTCTCTCTCTCTCTCTCTCTCTCTCTCTCTCTCTCTCTCTCTCTCTCTTTCTTCAATCCATTTCAAGACTTCGTTCATCATGAAAATAATGTGAATCAAGATCGACTGTAACTATTACTACTATTGTTTTTTATATCATAATCATTATCAGTACCAGTTAATTCACCATTAATATTACAAATGAATACATTAAAATCTAAATTACAGAGAGAATACGAATGTCAAGTAATACTTGTATACTATAGAGAAAAAAAAATTGAGACAACATGGATGATGTACTTTAAATATCTAGAAAGCCTGTAGTTCGTATAGGTTTGCTGCAATTCTATCCAATTAAAAATAGATTGTAGGCTATGCCTGGAAAGACTTCTTGAGTGTATTCAGTGCGATACCGATAACTACATAGAAAGAAGGTCCTTTTGCCTTTTGGATATCTATATGTTATCAGAACACCATCATATCCCTTATACTGTATAATAAAGAAAAAGCAATTGGTTATACACTCACACACATATGTATACACACACACACACACACACACACACACACACACATATATATATATATATATATATATATATATATATATATATATATATATATATATATATATATATATATATATATATATATATATATATATATATATATATATATATATATATATATATATATATATATATATATATATAAGTGAACCGTAACCAGAGAGAAGCATCCAATGTAGTACTAGCTGGCCAGTCAAAGAACCCCATTGTTGGAAATAATTCCGGAAAGGCCTCCCTGTTTTTGAATTCCGGATCTGAGCCTGAAGGATAGAGCAACAACACTCTCACACTTGACAAACTAGAGAACCGCAACGAAGACGGTTTGCTTTCCCTACACACGTTTGAGTCAAAATATTATTCTATACCGGGACTGTCGGCACCGATATCACCTTGATGTTCACACGCTACTCCAGGGGGCAGAATAGTAAATCCCAATCAAGTGTGGTTGGACTAAATCAGTTACATTAACGACATTTTCACAAAGAGTTAGGGGGAGCAGTACTGTAAAAGTCAAAACGTCCTAAGGACCACCGGGAGGTAATACCGTAGAACATCACAATAAAGGATTGACACCGATTGCTTTAGATTGACGTAAATATAAACTTACCCTCAAGTCATATCTCACCTCATGTGATAAATCCTTTAGTCATTTCAAAATGTAAAGGTCAAGTTAAAAACAGTTAATATTTTTAACCTAAAAATGGTGTTTATTTCCATAAAGTACAAGAGAAATTTTCACCTAACTAACACAGGAAAAAACAGCAAAACTACCTTATTGAAATTTGAATAAAGACCGCATGGCATATGAAAAATTGAAAATGCCAAGAAAATGCTCAAAATAATTAAATCGTAAATCAATAATCAAATGACTAATCAACCAATGAAAGTGAAAATGGTGACTGAAATAATACCAAAAGTTCTACTCACTACTTTGAACACATTCCTGTCGGGAAATAAAATTTCAAACTTGATAGAGGGGAACTGGAACACAACTTATGTTAATGGACACGCCACGAATGATTAAACCAGACAGTTTGAACATGACTTCCTAGCGAAATGTGCACATCGTCAAATAAAGGCTAGAAAAAAAGGGGGAACAGTTCCTTGGCCAAGGTTGAGCACCGTTAATTAGTACTCACGCTCTTGAGGGTTGATTGTAGACGTTGTGGAGGCATCTTGTAAACTGTTAAGAACACGGTGCATCTTCAGTTCTTCACTGACGTGATTTGTCTTCATAAGTTTTTCTTCTAAATAATGGCACGAAGTAAGGCATACTGTTGGTTAGTAAATGGTTGACCAACAGGTAGTTGAACCGACGCCTATGTTAAAACGTCGTCTCAGATGAGGATGCTATGCCTACATCCGCCTTCCAAGCTTCCAGGTTTTTAAGTGGGCCGCTCACATGCTTTTGCCTCCCACAGCAGAGCTGGGTCAAGCTGGTCTAGTCTTCTTCTTCAAATTTCCATGAGTACGTGGTTTGCTGAAGGGTGCTTCTTCTTCAAATTTCCATGAGTACGTGGTTTGCTGAAGGGTGCTTTTTATAAATACAAGGATTATTCTTGAAACTCCAGGGGAAAGTAATTTTAAAGAAGTCCTACTGTCTGGTTAATAAAAATTATCATACATACAAAAAAATTAAGTGGTGTATAGTGATGTTCAATAACACAGGAAACAATTCTAGCTAAACAGACTCATAAATAGGTACTGAGATGTAAATAGCAATAAGCTAAGATCAATGAGTTACGTAAATTAAAGAGTTACTTAAATACAAACCAATTGTGGTTAAACATCCAAAGCTTCAAGAGCATTTGGAACAGAATGTAACCAAGTGCTGTCTTTGAAAATTGTCGACGGTCGGTTGCATCGTCAGAGCAATGTGCTTTGAGCTCACAAAATGAGAGAAAATTATCTACAGAGGAATGAGGTGATGAAAGGTAAAGCATTACAGGGGAATGATGAACATGTTAGCAGCAATGAATATTTAAGGGTATAATAATGAAAGGTTACAAAGGAAACAAAAGAAAAAAGAGATTCGTAAAACTCAGAAAATAACAAACAAAAAATAAAAAAAGGAATAACGGGTTTGACTAAAATAAAGCGTGGAAAGAATTTCCACACCCTACCAAGTAAGAGCGAGAGAGAAGGGGGGGGGGGGGTCCACTAACAAGAGGTGGAGTGTACGGAAGGAAGGGGGCATTCCCCATTCCCTTTCAAATTTACAGCACTCTCTGGAATAAGGCACAGGCTTTATCTGCCGCCGCCCTACGAGGTTGCCCTCGAGAGGACACAGGATCAGGTTTGGGAAGACGGGTGACATCATCAGAAGAATCGTCATTTAGAGGGTCCTCGGAGGGAGGATCTGGTAGCTGGGGTGTCGTGAGCGAATCAGGACCACCTTTCTCCAGTTCAGTGATATAGGGACCTGCGACATTTATCTCCAATGGGATAAGACGGTTAATGGGACGCGCATACATTCCATGAGGGGTGCGCACCTTCACAGAACTAATATGACCATCTTGACCGGGATAGGTTTTAAGAATACGGGCCATGGGATAATCTTCCCAATTTACTTCTTCCAAAATTAACAGACATAAATCTCCAATTTTATGAGGCACAGGGTGGATAAAATTATTATTTATGTGACGTTCACGAAGGGAATTGACCTAATCCATGGTCCATCGTTTTAAAAAACTCTTTCAACATGTTCGTGAGTTTCTGATAACAAGCTGGGAGACTGTTCCCTTCCCTATATGTGGGGTCATTGAGGTCGGTTATAAAGACCTGAGGAGCAAAAGAGAGGGTTCGACGATAAAGCAGATGACTCGGAGTCAAGGGGGTATCAGTACGTCATTGACATCCAAGTAAAAATAAAGGTCTATCGTTGATGACGCATTTGGCTTCTTGTACCAAAGTCACAAACTCATTATAGGTAGGATACAAGTGATTCATGGCTTTCCTTAAAATTAAGTTTGGTGAAGCGTATTAGCCCTTTATAAAAAACAACCTGCCAAGGGGCATGGGGAGTGATGAATTTTCAGGTCAAGTTATGGGAAGATTTTAACACCATCAATTACAGGGTGATGCATAAGTTCAGTTAGAAGAGTTTGACCAGCTTGGAAAGTGAAAGCATTATCAGAGACGATACAGTGTGGCATACCCAAATCGAGCGGCAAATCTGCGCACTGCTTGCACAAATTCGATGACCCTTAACGAAGTTGTGACTTCTAGAGCTATGGCTCTGGTAGCTGTGCAGGTGAAAATAAAATATGTAAACAAAATCTACATGTGAATTGTATACCTTAAATGCTCCAGTGAAATCTAAGCCAGTTACTCGGAAGGGCACTCTTGAAATGAGGCGATTAGGATGATACTGAATTAATGGAGGCATTGGGTCGGGGCCGCTTGCACCTTCTGGCAATGGATGCAACGGCGCAAAATTTTCTTGATTTGCTGCCGCATTTGGGGAACCCAAAATTGTTTACGTAATTCAACAAGGAGTGTTGAAATATTACAGTGCAGCAAACGTTCATACCAATGTCTGACGATAAGTGTCCAAAGGGCACAGTGATGTTCCAGTAAAATGGGATCTACATAATCCAATTCGACGAGGGGCATTACTGAGACGGGAACTAGCTTTAAGAAAACCTTGGTTATCCAGGGTAAGGTTTACGTTGGCCGATGAAAGCTCGTTCGTCCGAATTGAGACGAACGTCTTCACCTTGCACTTGCTTCAGAATGTTAGGATAACTTTGGGCATGGGAACATTTCAACATAACTTAGGGTGGAAGGTTAAATTTATTGGTTAGATTAGGGCAATGTTGTGACAAGGGTTATATCCATTGCAGAATTAAACGAAGGAGTGCAGTGTAGCACTTGATCGTGTCGTCAAGGGAGCTGTAATGATCAAACAGTCGTACTCCCGGGGGATCAAGCCGAATAGGGCATGCACATATCTCCAGGTTAATAGAGAACCTGCTTTGATCGGGGTATTCTGAAGGGTTACTGAGCCAAGGACGGCCTTGTAGCCAAAATTTATTCTTAAGAATATGCCTGACAGCCACACCACGCGATTCCAGGTCTGAATGATTGCTATTAGTGGGGACAGGCTTCAGGTTAAGATTACAAGTTAATTTAATGTTGATTATCTCCTCCACATGGTTAAGGACGTATGTGGAGTTACTTTTAGAATTATGGACCCACTGGAGGGCAGTTGAAGCGTCGGACCAA
>NC_090734.1:44403748-44408748 GCF_036898095.1 Palaemon carinicauda
ATTATAGGCCCATCAGTCTATTACCACATGCTTATAAAGTTTTAGCAAAATTCATACAAAGTAGAATAGCAAGGCAAGAAGAGGAAAGAATTGATGAGGGTCAAGCAGGATTTACGGCGGGTAGAGGAACAATCGATCATGTATTCACCTTCTCACAAATCATAGACAAATTCTGGGAGAAGGAAAAAGATCTGTATTGTGTATTTATTGACTTCAGGCAAGCGTTTGACTCCATATGGAGGGAAGGAATGATTAGGATTTTGAAGGAATGGGGATTAGAACCAAAAATACTGGAAACCATCAGGAGATTGTATGAAAGGACATCGGCTAGAGTAAGAAAAGGAAAGTATTTGATAGAAGAGTTCATAACCACTGGTGGGGTTATACAGGGTTGCCCACTATCACCACACCTCTTCAACCTATACTTGGAATGGGTAATGAGAATGGCACTTGGAGATTATGAGGGTGGCATATATATATGATGGACAAAAATATCTAACATGAGGTATGCAGATGACATAGTGCTTTTAGCAGAAACTAAGGAGAAACTTCAGAGAGTGTTGAGAATGCTGGAGGAACAGTGCAGTAGGTATGAATTAGTGATAAATAGAGAGAAAACCAAAAGTATGTAGATTGGACGCCAGAGAGAGGCCTTAAAAATACAGATATGAGAGGGAGAAGTGGAACAAGTGAATGAGTTTAAATATTTGGGAGTGTTTTTCACAGCAGATGGAAAGAGGGAAAGAGCAATTCAAGACCTAATCTCAAGTGGCCAGAAAGCATTTGGAAGGCTAAGAAGAATCTGGAACGATAGAAATATATCCATTAAGTTGATAATTAGACTATTGAGAGCAATAGTAATCCCCACTGTGATATACGGTGCTGAAAGCTGGATATTGAAGAAGAGAGAAGAAAAAAAGTTATTAGCCTTTGAAATGAAATGTCTGAGAAGAATCAGTGGTGTAAGATGGGAGGACAGAATTACGAACGAGAGAGTGAGAGAAATGGCTGGTGTTGAGGACACAATTCTGATTAGAGAGGAAGATATTTAGAGGAGATGGTTTGGGCATGTACAGAGGATGGAACAGAACAGATGGCCAAAGATAGTGGTTCATGGTCGAGTGGCTGAAAATAGACCGAGAGGACGACCAAGGGATTGATGGGTGAAAACTTTCAAGAAAGCAGATAGAGGCGAGACATTTCAGCAGCTGGCACAGATGGCATTGGATAGGGGTATCTGGAGAGAATGGCGGTATCAGATGCGTGGACCCAACCAGGAGAATTCCGGACGGGATTTAGTGAGTGATATATATATATATATATATATATATATATATATATATATATATATATATATATATATATATATATATATATATATATATATATATATATATATATATATATATATATATATATATATATATATATATATATATATATATTCGACAAAAGTCTGTTCAACCCTTACTTTAAATTAAGTTTTTACCTGAATTTAGGTACTATATTATTCACTTGAAACTCGTAAATATCTATTGAATATTGCAACAAATGAAAAGATAACGGTAAGGGAAAAAAAGTATTCATGAACAGAATCCATGGACGTTAACCTTAAATCGTCAGTTCTTCGTGTTTCATATAACTAATTCTCTGATTTAAAATATCGGCAGAAAATTAAATTGTTGTTAACTCTTTTTCCAGAACCTCAGTAAATTTCATAGAATAATAACAATAATTCTATGAAATAAAATCCATATTAAAAAGATAAATAAGGAGACCAGTAATTTGGTTCGTAAAATAAAATTTTCATAAAAGATCTGAACAATAACAACAAACAAATAATTCACTCAGGATTAGGGCCAATGATTTCAGATAGAGGGTCATTTGATTTACCATCTTCCCACCAGGAAATATGAAATTAAAACGACAATTTCCACTATATGGAACCAGGAATGTCATTCCCTTCATCTCCTGGACCGAAAGATCAAATTTGGACTTATTGCAAAAGATAAAGGCCATCTGTTCTTTCGTTATTCATTCATAAGTGTCTTTAGATAGTCGGCTATTACTATTGAACTGTTGACCGAATTTATTTTAGGTAACAGTCACGACAAAGCAAATCTCTCTCTCTTTCTCTCTCTCTCTCTCTCTCTCTCTCTCTCTCTCTCTCTCTCTCTCTCTCTCTCTCCGAGTTGTATTTGTGTGCCGGTGAAGTGAACACTTGTGCGTCCCTAAAAATATCCTGATTTAACGCGGATAACAAAAAGGCTATCGAGTGAAATATAGCTACAAGTTTTCGTGAATAGTCGGTGATTAGTTTGAGGGCAGAAAAGTGAGATAAATTGTCGGCATTGGATAGTTATCTTGTGAATTAATAAAAATCTGATCAAGATGGCATTGTATAACACAGGCAACTCGTGGAGAGATATCGCTGGAGTCAGCAAAGGCAAATTTCATGAGTTGGCGAAAGAGGAGCTCGACCGATTGACGACAGATGTCACTAACAACTCCAACCAGTGTGACGGAAAAATATTCGCAGACATATTGAAACAATATGATCCAATAGACTGGAACAAATCTGCTGAAAACATCAGTAAAATAATTGAAGAAATTCCAAAGAAAATCCAAGTGTTATAGAGACTTATAAAGAAAGTCTACATCAATCAACACATTCCATCAAAGAACAATAACAAGTCCAATATGGTGAATATGCTGATTGATGCATTGGGAAAAAGAATGCCAAAATGGTGTAATACATGTAAGATATGGTATTCCATTAATAATCCTCAACAACTGATTAGAAAATGTAATGCCTGTAATGTTCCAACACACCCCACATGTGCTGAAATACAGCAAAAAATAAAAAAAATAGAGACACAAAGGTATTCTGCTCAACTTGCTTAGTCTGGATAGAAAATATAATTAAGTCGAGACTAAAGCTGCAATTAGTTGAAGAAGAAGAAGAAGAAGAAGAAGAAGAAGAAGAAGAAGAAGAAGAAGAAGAAGAAGAAGAAGAAGAAGAAGAAGAAGAAGAAGAGAAAAATGAACAGGATATGTGTAAGGATGCAGAGGAAATCATTGATATAACTTATGATGCCATCCAACAACAAACTTATGAAGAAATAAATTATCAGATGGAAACAAATAATAGACCCAAGAGACTCTACCCGGACCTACATACTTTTAGGGAAGAGCAAGAACAAGAAAAAAAAGAAAAGAAAGATATAGTATGTAATAGGCTGAAAAGAGGGAATTGCAAATTTGGCGAAAGATGCTACTACAAGCATCCAAAGATATGCCATAATTATGAAATATATGGTAAATGTGCGTATTTAGACGGATATGGAGACGAATGCAGAGATCTCCTTCATAAAATATGCAAAACCCTAAAAGAAGGAAAAGGATGCAGTTTCAACAAAAAATGTTGATATATGCATCCTGCAACTATGAATGAGAGTAAGAAAACTCAGCAAACTGAAAAGAAAAACAAAAATGAAACAAAAAAAAGAAACAAAAAAGCAGGCTGCGTATATACCGCACTATGCACCAAAAAAGGCCTTTCAACCTAAATCTCCACAAATAGAGCCCAACTACAAAGAATGCATATATAATGCCAGGGGTTGGTGCAGATATGGGGATAATTGCAGGTTTACACACAAAAATAAGTATGAAGGCGAAAGAACAAATATTATGGAAAAGTTGGATTTTTCAATGGCAGAATCCGAGAAATGAAGAAAAGAACATCATATCAGAACAGGAAGGAAGCATGGGAGAATCCATATTATTACCAATATTAAATAATGGAAATGAAACACAAACCATAATAGTGATGAATGCACAGGGTTTAGTCACGAGTAACTCTAAAAGGAAAATAGAGTTCCTAGAAGAACTAACCCAAATTGAAAAAATAGATATATTAAATATAAGTGAAACATGGTAATCCCAAGAGACTGGCAGTGATGACCAGATAAAGGGTTTCCAAACTTATAGATCAGACAGAAAAAATAGGAATCAAGGAGGAACCGCAATATATGGAAGAGACATAAATTAAGGAAAAGTCTGTGAAAAATACAGCAACACAGAATGTGAATTGATTGCGGTAGAATTTCAATCTGAAAAACTAGTGAATAATGTAGTTTACAGACCCCCAAATACTAAGGAGTTTGACATAATAATAGAAAAAATAGATGATATATGTAGAAACCATAAAGACTGGAATATACTCCTATCCGGAGATTTTAACTTTCCTTTCGTGGATTGGAAAGAACGGATAGAAGAAAGTGGTTGTATGTATACATATAAAAAAGAGAGTAATAGTAGCGCAGAAGATAAGAGGCAATTTGAAAAGCTTCAAGATATGCTATTAGAACATAATATGCAAAAAATAAACCACATTCCAACAAGAAAGGAAAATGTCCTAGATCTAGTATTTGTGAATGAGGTGAATTATGTTAAAGAAATAATAGTGTATAACACGGGAATTTCAGACCACAATGTCATAGAATTGATAGTTCATTCCAAAGCAAGTGATCACAGAATTAATAAAAGCACAAAACTTTGGGAAGGATATGGAAAATATAACTTTTACGGTAAGAATATAAAATGGTCAGAAATAAATGAAGAACTGAATAAAGAACGGAAAAATGTATTTATAAGTGATAATATACAGGTAAATATGGACATACTGTACAAAATACTGGAGAAAATTGTTGAAAAATATGTACCGAAAAAAAACAATAAACAAAAGACGTGCATACCAAGAGACAGAAGGATCTTATTTCAGAAAATTAGAGAGTGGAAGAAAAATCTTGCAAAAGAAAAAAATGTGTGGAAAATGAGAGAAATAAAATGTAAGATAGAAAATGCAGAACAAAAGATTATACAGTCGAAAGAAAATGAAAAAAGGGACTTAGAAGAAAGGACACTTCAAAATATAAAAAGAAACCCCAAAGTACTTTACTCCTATGCAAAAAAGATGAATAAAAGGAGAATAGAAATAG
>NC_090734.1:44423748-44451248 GCF_036898095.1 Palaemon carinicauda
CTGCCAAGCACTGTATTTATCTCCATATCAAGACAACGGGACCCCCAGTCTTTGCGAAATTCAGACGTTTGGCACCGGATTGATTGGCAGCCGCCAAACAGCCGTTTGCCGAAATGGGGGAAATGGACCTTTGCAAAAAGGCCTCCAGACCATGGTCGTCACCCTTACACATCATTCTGAAGAAAGATGGCTCCCTCCATTGTGCGGGGATTAAGGGCACCAGAACTTACAAACAGAACCAGATCACTACCCACTCCCAAACATCGCAGATGTGAACTCCTACCTGCACAAAGCGAAGATTTTCTCCACGCTCGACCTTCTGAATAGGTATTATCAGGTGCCTGTGAACCCAGAAGACATCCCCAAGACAACCATCACCACTTCGTTTGGTACATACACCTTCACTTACTCCTGTTTTGGCCTTTGTAATGCTGGGGCCACGTTTCAACGTCTCATGGATGGCATCTTAGGAGACCTCCCCTTCTCTTTATGTTATGTGGACGACATACTTGTGTTCTCTTCCTCAAAAGAAGAATATCTCCGATACCTGCGCATCGTGCTCGACCGCCTGCAACAAAACGGCCTTGTAGTCCGGTACGACAAGTGTACCTTTGGCGCCAAAGAAGTGTCGTTCTTAGGGCACCGCATCACACCTGAAGGAGTCAATCCCCTCCTAGAGAAGGTAGCAGCCGTTCAAAAGTTCCCCATGCCCTTGACCGTCAAAGCTCTGCTGGAATTCTTGGGCGTGATCAGCTATTATCACCGTTTTCTGCCAGCCATTGCCACCACTCTTGCTCCCCTCTACGCCTACCTCAAGGGCAAGCCAAAAGACCTGAAGTGAGGTCCCCTTCAAGAAGCGGCCATCTGTAATGTAAAGAAGGTCCTATCAGCCGCTGCTGCTCTCCGTTTCCTATCCCACATGCCCCTCTCCTTCTCTCCACTGATGCCAGCGACGTCGCTATTGGTGCAGTACACAAATAGGTGGTCAACGGCTCGCCCTGCCCATTGGCCTTCTTCAGCAGGAAACTGTCCAAGGCAGAATCGGGTTATTATACCTTCGATCGCGAATAGCTGGCGGTGCACTTGGCTGTCTGTCACTTTCGCAATTTCTTAGGAGGTACGCCCTTTGTCATTCGTACCGACCACATTCCTCTGGTGCACGCCTTCACTCGACAGTCTAACGCCTGGTCCGCCCCTCAACGCACGACATCTCTCCGCTGTGGCTGAATACAATTGCACCCTTTAACACGTCCCTGGGAAAATGAATTCCGTTCTCGATGCCCTGTCAAGAAACAGGTTGGCTGCCGTTCAACTGGGATTGGATTACAACACCTTGGCTGAAGGCCTACGACAGGATCCAGAGTATCAAGCATGTAGGACATCCTGCACATCATTCTGCTAGGAAGACATCCCCCTCGACAACTCCAACACCACCCTCCTCTGTGACGTCAGTACAGTAGACCGTGACCTTGGATTCCTGCTCTCATGCGCCGACAGGTGTTTGATTTCCTTCCCGGCCTTTCACATCCTTCGTGCCGTTCTTCTACACAGCTGCTAAATACAAAGTTCATTTGGCATGGCATATCTAAGTATGCTAAGGATTGGGTCCGCGCCTGTACTTCTTGCCATACTTCCAAAGTACATCGACACACGGATTCAGGAGTGGGCACCTTTCCTCAACCTCAGCGTAGTTTCACCCAAATTCACGTCGACGCTGTAGGCGTCTACCCACATCACAAGGACATTGTTACCTGTTTACCATCATCGACCGCTACACTCGTTGGCCTGAAGCCATTCCCATGAAAACTGCAACCTCTGCCTCATGTACATCTGCCTTAGCCTCAGAATGGATTGCATGATTTGATATCCTTGAACTTATTACTTCTGACAAGGGTAACACTTTCACCTCTCAATTGTGGACATCATTAGCAAATCTCCTGGGCATCACCCTACATCTGACAACTGCCTACAATCCCGCTGCTAATGGAATGGTTAAACATTTTCATCGTATCCTCAAAGCAGCTTTGATTTCTCGCGACAAGGAGTCAAGCTGGTTGACTCAGCTTCCCTGGGTCCTCCTGTGTCTAAGGACCACTCCTAAGGACGGCCTCGATGTCCTGGCAGCTCAAAATGTATATGGCAACCTGCTGGTCGTCCCTGCCAAATTTTTACTTCTGCAACCACCTCCGACGATCTCCAGCGCATACATCACATCTTGGGAAAATTTACTTCATGCCGCCAGACTTATCAGCCTCCAGCGAAGCATCACATACCGACAGACTTGCGCTCTGCAACGCATGTCTTCCTACATAACGACACTAGCCCCTTTACACGGGCCCTTTGCATGTGATCCGACGCAGTCCGAAAGCATTCCTACTAAACATTTTTGACAAAGAAGAATAGGTCTCCATTGATCGTGTAAAACTTGCTTATCTTCTGCCAGATGACCTGCCTACAGTTCGCCTCTCTAGACCAGGGTGCCCTATTTAACATGTACAGTATTTCATTTTAGGGAGAGAGCCATGTACCAACCGTGTGTCACGCGATCGTACATAGTATCGACATTTTTTAAATTTTTTATATCATGCTTTGTATCTTCGCTCTCCCCTCGCACTGATAGGAACCTGAATAAACGGCTGTTTTTTTTACCATTAACTGTTAAAAGAACCGATTGTTATATGAACATGCAATTGCCTGTTATTTTTTTGTCCTTTTTGCCCGGACTTTTTGTATATATAAACTGATGTTCTGTAATAAAGTGACTCATAGTCACAGTCTATCTCTGCCCATCACAGAGCGATCAAAAGAGAATCTTCCACCGTCTATCTGCATTGACCAGGGTGGTGATGAAAAAATAGCCAAAGCAAAGACATGTGTAAGGCTTTCAGATTTCTTCTTCTTCTTCTTCTTCTTCTTTTTTTTTCTTTTTTTCTTCGTATTTTTCCTATTATTATTATTATTATTATTATTATTATTACTTTAGGGCTCAAGCCCTATCGTCCTGATGAAGGTTCCTCAAAGGCAGCTTTTTAATTGGGATATAGTAAAGAATTCTACCTGTAGAGGTATCACAGGCTTCTAGCCTCAGGAGGAAAGGTCTCGAGAGATTTCGTGTATGAAACAATTACCTGCTTAACACAACTATGGCTATCATTCCCCGAATAGAGTTAATCTTATCTCGAAGGATATGGGATAGGATTGGATACGTGGGAGAGAGAGAGAGCCGTTATAACTCCGCTTCCAGTATGCTGTAAACATGTTCGCTGGTTCTCCATTACTTCTTGAAGTGTCATCTTGTCAGATCACTTAGGTAGTATTCTGCTTTCTGCTTGTTTTGAAATAGTTTTTTTTTTTTTTTTCGAAGTGTGTTGGAGACTATGAATGCTTCATCTTCTTCTTCATTGGTTAAGTTGATTATCTTTTCCTTCTGTGGTGAGGCATTTCATGTCTCGCCCCGTGTTTTGGCTCCATGCTTGGGATTGTATATAAAATTCATATCTAATCTTTAAAATGTGTGTTCAATATATTCTTTTAAAAATTTGGTATATTTATAGACTAGACATCTGCTTTTATGCATGCTTGTCTTAAATCATTCCTGGCTTAGGCTTACTCTATGCACTTAGCCTTTGGACAAGATTACCTAATATTTACGAACACACCTTCATCTTCTACCACGTAACCATAAGGTTCTCCTGAGGCCAGTACCCTTCTTTTTCTACTAAAATGTTATAGTGCGGAGCTAGAGCCTTGAATGCAGTCTCTGGGAGCATTGGATGGTGATTTATAGTTATCTTTCAGCGAAAGTATCTCACTTATCTACATAGTTTTAGTGTCTTGCCAGGCTGCACTGATTGGGAGGACTTGTTCCCTGTGTCTACACTATGTTGATCCCTTAGAACCAAACCAACCCTGTTCTAATATTGTCAGGTAGACCTTCATTTCATGTCACCTTACCCATTTGCTATGCTATCATTCTTAGTTTGTGTTATGCTGGCAGCCAGTTGTGAAAATTAGTTTTCAGCGCCTGTTTACTGTAGATCCCTCCCAAAGACATTTTCATGTTCTAATACGACAGTTATGCCTTATTGTCCTGCCGCTTCTAAGCCTCACTTCCATTCCACCCTTCCCCTTCCCCTTCCCCTTTGCTAGTTTTGGCTTTCTTGCTGTGGAACCTAGTTCCTGTTTCCAGTCCAGGTTTTCCTGGCATATGGAGAATCATCAGTTGCTACATAAATGGACAGGACAGCTTCCAGGTCACCTAGTTTGGCTCTTGGTGGGCGAGTGAAAGATCCTTCCCTCGGTTAATTATCTCTGCTGCCTAGCGACCACCCTTGATTGGCCCAGCTGTTCTTTTCCCCTTCCTAGTAAGGTTACATTTTTTTTTTCACTTTCCGTGGAACTGCAATTCCTTTTTCTAGTGTGCATTCCCTGGCATCTGAGTATATTTAAATCGTTATATAAGCTAGGCTAGCCAACAGGGTGGATTTTTGTGTCCTAAACTTTCATAGGTATTAAACTAAAACCCCTAGGGTTCTCACTTACCGCCTTTGCAGTCTCTTCGTTTCTGGCTTTAGCTCTTCATCTTAGGCTATGTATCTCTTGCAGTTGGGATTCGATTCCTTTGCTTGGTCGGAGACTCCATGGCCGAAAAATTTACCATTTGATCATACTTTCCAGTCCTTTTGGCTTGAGTTCTTCTGGCCATAGATATGAGTAGGTTAGGAGTACCTCCCTTTTCTCATTAGAAGAAATCTTCCCCCTTGTTTCCTTAGCTGCAGTCTTAAGCTGGCCAACTGCATCTATTCCCTTCTTCCATATCTGAGGAACACTATCATCTGATGTTAGTCGATTGGATACCTCCTGGTTGTCAGGATTTTCCTTTAATTTGCAAATTCATGGCATTCTAACACTGTTAAAAGCTTTCATTATTTAAAAAAGGCTAATCCCCTTTCTCCCGATTTAAGGGGACCATCCGCTGTGGGGTTTGATATAACAACTTTAAAAAGTCGAATTTTTTTTTATTATTTCTATGTATGCAAAAACATTTTGTACATGCTCTCCAGAAGTTTCAATTAATTATTTTTACAAATAAGGAATATAAGGCAGTCTTTAAATGATGACGTCATCCTTACTGCAATGTCTGCATAACTGAGTTTGACAGAATCGTCTTTTAGTGTTTATTTTTGCATATATATAGCAATTTTTTTCACTCATTTTTCGAAATCTCGTACGGCTGGCCGAGATAGAAAGCATTGGTGAAGCTAAGTGAACGAAAACTACGAGCTAGGAGAACAGCAGCAAGAGTTTCCAAAGACGTACAGAAGTTATAATGGATGTGTTTGTTCACTTACAATTCATATGTATATTGTGTTTTCACAAAGTTTTCATGAATTTCATAGCAAGGCCAATGTTACCTAAGGTCATAGAAAGAACGAAAAGTAAGCAGAGAGCAACAAAAAAGAATCAAGAAAACAAGTAAACTTGAATAAGGGTACAAAGCTGGAACCTTCCAACTAAAACTTTGGCAACAATGAGAGACCTTTGGCAATTCATGACACCCTCACGTCAAGTGTGTTAAGAAGCTTAGTGTTCAAAACCCTCGTTTAAGGAGCCATCATGTAGGAATAAAAAATAAAAATACAAAGTAAGGTTGTCATAATAATGATATCTTGATTATTTTAAGAAAAAAGTGAAAAATTATAGCAAATGTTTGGAAGCTCATAACTTAAAAACATACTTATTCATACTTAGGTACATTTCTGTCACCTATTTATTGTTCGATTTTAGAGAGAAGTATATAATTGAAAAGAGGAATAAAAACCACCCACTTTTCTGTAACAGAATTTAGATTTTTCTTTTTCTCGGTTTTTCAAGATCATTTTACGTCTTAAAGAAGAAAATTGAGAAAAAATATCCTTAAAAAAAGGAAAATCGAAGACTCATTATTTAGAATAATTTTATACATAAAAAAGTGTTGATAGTATTGTTTTCAATCAAATTAATCGAATTTTTTATATGATAAAGGTATTATATATGTCTAAAAATATATGGCTTAACGGATAGTCCCCTTAATTTTAACAACTAGGTTCTCGTCAGTTTTATTTATCTACTGCCTACTATTAGGCTCTACCTTTCCTCATACTCGTGGTCTTTTTCATAAAAGGACTGTATACTTTTTTTGTTGACTGAGGCGTTTTGACGACATACCTATGGGATATGAGAGGTCCGTCCATAGAGCCATGGTTTCTAGGAATATCTTCTACCTTGCGCCCAGCTGCTTTTGTCTTAGGGAGAATGGTATCTAAATTCACCAGCTTAGGTTTTCTATTTGAGTGACTTTGTCAGAAATGTTATACTCTCTATATGACCCTTTCTTCACATATTTTACCATACTTTAAAAATTCTGATAGAATTCTGTCCTCTTTGGCATGAGCTTCCATTGTAGAGTAGCCTTAGCCCTAGGTAGAGTAGGTGAAGATTTTAAATTATGCATACATTTTTTGTAAAAATTAATTTTGAAGAAAATGTCTGGGAAACTTGATGATATGAAAATTTTTTTGCCGTGGAATTTGTACTCACTTAAAAGAAAAATTACCTTCACAGTTTCCTGAGGACATGGAGTGTGCTACAGTAACCTGCACTAGGCGGTTCAAGTTGCCTTGTGGCCAAAAGACCAGTTGCCATGTTTCAAAAGGTTTCTTTGCCATCTTGGGACCCACTAACTGTAGTGTGAGCAAGGGCGTATTCAACATGGGTTTCCACATTGACTGTTACCCAAGACGATAAAGCATAGAGTCAAAAGACCATTAGGCATTGGATTAGAGGCTTCCAGAAGACCTCACAAAAAGATGCCCCTTTCTTTCCTTCAATCGAACTTAAGGACCTCCTCTTCCCCAAATCCGATGTAACTGCTTTTTTGGTCACCGTCTCCCGATGGTTCATTTTCTGCTTGTACAACTAAATCATACAGATCATGAAGTTGAGGACTCTCTTTCGGTTATGAACTTGGATGCCGATAACTTGCTGACATCCTCTTCCGTGACGTTAAAGTGAGAGAGAGGATCCTGCTGACATCAGAAGCCTCAGATGAGTCCTGAGATAGTCATCAGGTAAGTACGGCTCCTAGTAATTTCTTTGCTCACACTCCCCTTTCCGTATATGCAACCCCTACCTTTAACTCTACTCTTCTTCCTAAGCCGAATGACCCTCTGTTTTTTGGTCACTTAGAGTTTATGGTATCCATGAAGTCATTCCTGGAAGATATGAAAGTTGAACATAAAAGACCGCAAGTGTCGTTAGAGGTGATGATAGAGGTTTTTCAGCAGGCACCTAAGTCTAAAGCTCCACCGGCATCAAATCTTCCAGATTGCTTGGTAAAGAATCTTTGTCGTTATGCAGAGCATATGGCTCTGAGTGAAGGGTACCTCCACATTGAAGAAGGCATGGCATTGAAGCCAGGCTCTGACCTAGTATTCTACCCATGGATTGATAATTATCCTTACTGCTATGTAAAGCTGAATTCAGAGGCGTCCTTGAAGTATGATAAAATTCTTAAGAAAGCTATCATCTTGGACCACAGAAAGGTTCTAACCTAACTGGTGAAGGAGCTAAAAACAGTTGAGTTTACTAATGCTTAACTTTGTGCTTTTGGCAGGAAGCAGGCCGCCTTTAGAGCTCCGAAGGAAACTGTCTTTCCATTGGTCTCAAAAAGTCTAGATGCTGTGAAGAAGGTAGTAGTAGAAGGTAAACCCCTGCTAGTAGTAGAAGAGTGCAAACCTGTCACTCTAGCACTTCCTAAAGATTCGGACAGTTGGGAAGATGTCCAACACACTTTTACAGTCGGAAAACTGAATAGAGACATCGGAATAAAGCTATTTAATGACATGCTGTCTACAATTCCCGAATTCTTATGAAAGGTGGAATTGAAGGCCCAGGAAAGGCTCTCTGCCTCTTTGACGCACCAGTTTTACTTGCAGATGCTGATTGGGAACTATTCTAAATTAGACCTCTTCCCAGTCCTTGGAAAAAATTATCCGGATACCTTCCAAAGGGATCTATATGTTTTCTTCTCTTCCAGAAGAGACTGCAGAGAGCACGTCCTAGAGTCTGCAAATATTAGGCTTGAGCTTAAAAAGTTGATTGAATCAAACATCCAGGAGAAAAACTTCTTTCCTCAGAAGGTGGTCAAAAAGGTAATGTATAGGATACCTCAAGATAATAATAGCCTCATACAGAAGTGGTGTATGTCCTCTAAGACAAATTTCACTCGCAGAGAAGGACCTCAACCTAAAGGTAAGAAGACTAGAAGACCCTCTAAGGGCGGGAAAACCCTCCCTGCCGCGACAGCCTCTGTTGCTTAGATCCCACATACTGTGTTCACAGTTCCCCAGCAGTATATGATACTGTCTCCATCCCCCAATATTGTCTATGAAAGGGTCAATTCAACATTTCACCCAGTCAAAGATCAAGGGATAAATATGAGTGGCAGAAGAAGGTTTGGAAGGGTTGGTCAATCAAGGGGAAGAGGAAAGAGAGGCAAATCTCATAAAGAGTCAGGTTTTTCAAAACAACAATAAGGAGCATCTGGTAGGGGTAATACTATCTTTTACGGTATCAATGGAAATTTGATCCTTGGGTTCAGAGCATAGTCTCAAATGGACTAAGCTGGAAATGTAGACAGAGACCACCTCATTTCAAGAAGCTCTTCCAACTTACAATTCCATTCTTGGAGAATTATGTCCAGGATCTTCTCAAGAAGGGAGTTATTTGTTGAACAATATCAATGAACTTTTAAGGAAGGATATTCTGCTTGGCAAAGAAAGATTTGAGTACTCTTTGAACTATTCTGGACGTGTCCAGGAAGCATTTTTTTTTTTTTTTAGATATCATTGAGCAATAAAATTAAGTTAAATGCCGTTATCCATAATCTGGAAAAAAAATTTGAATCTTTTAGATATCATTGAGCAATAAAATTAAGTTAAATGCCGTTACCCATAATCTGGAACAAAAAAATGAAAATTCTTCTTGTCAGCTTGATAAGCTGAATTAGAATTAAAAATTCTAGGTTACATAGGTATCAAAGCATAAAAAAAAATTTGCATGTCTTTTTTTTCTTAATTTTTCCTTATCAAATTCCTATTCCATATTTTTCAAGTGTTCAAAACAATTGGCCAATGCTGGGAATAAATATGAGAGAGAAAGAGAGAGAGAGAGAGAGAGAGAGAGAGAGAGAGAGAGAGAGAGAGAGAGTATATACATTTGAAAGATCATTCGTGGGTAAGGCGTACTTTTCGTATATTTTTACCCTTCAAATGGCCAGAGATACGACATACGAGGCAATCGTGTTTTCACAGAAGATTTTAAGTGAAGTGTGGTTTGAAGCCACACTTCATTTCAATGAAAAATGTAATGGCTTCGTGAGTAAATGAGAAACTAACACTCAATGTTTACCAGGATCACCTACAAGAAAGATTTCTTCGTTGCACTTTTTGATAGTATCTATAATTTTTTTAAACTATATGTTATACTTATTTATGATTACAGAGATCTACCAGGGTCTGAACAAGAACATCCATGAAATTGAGTACTTTAAGCGTTCACCTGACAGGAGTCTTTTGTTGTAACAAACGCACGATAATTACAGTTTGCAAATTACGCGCACACACCAGCACACAACAACACCCCCACTCACAAACACACACACGCACACACACATACACACAAACACAAACACACACACACACCCACATATATATATATATATATATATGTGGGTGTGTGTGAGAGAGAGAGAGAGAGAGAGAGAGAGAGAGAGAGAGGGGGGGGGGTATGGTCAAACATAACAGTGAAAATGTCGAGTAAGAAACGAATGTCAATAAATTTGGCGCTTTCGTCAGAAAGGGGATTTTACTTCTCCTTGTACTTCAGTTTTGTAGAATGTTTTGATGTTTGATGTCATTACTTTTCGTTGAACCATTCGACCATTTTTACGAGAAGCTTAACGCTAAAACTCATTTTCCACTCAGTACAAATAGACTGCAATCCAGATATCAGAAACGCAAAGATACACGGCAAATATCTTATAATTATTATCTTATGTTATTTCTTTTTTTCTGTTGCTGTGTGGGTTTCTGCCAGAAAAAAAAATAATAATAATAATAATAACAAAGAGTAGGAAGATTTTTTTTATCGCAAATGTTTAAAGAAGTTTAAGAATTTATTAAACAGAGAAATATTTATTCCTTGAATAAGCCAAGATTAAATTATAATACTTATCTTAAAATGTAATGAATTTAAAGCTGTTCTTATAAGAGACGGGAGGTAAGGGAAGATAGTTTTTAGTGTTTTAGATACTTCTTAAATTATTTTACATTCAATTGTATTTTTTATATTAATTTATACTATTGCGTGAATACGAAAAAAAAATGTCTTTCCCAACATATTCAATTCTATAAATAATATCATGATGTTCGTTGTCATAAAATTAACGTTAAAAATAGGACCCAGTTCTCCATTATTTTTTTTTTCTTTAAAGAAAACAAAATTCCTTAAATCTTTTATAAATATGGCGTTCAAACAATATGACATAAACAATAAATAATATGTAAATTTTATATATATATATATATATATATACATATATATATATATATATATATATATATACAACACACACACACACACACATATATATATATATATATATATGCCCTAATTCATGTATCTAGATGTCTTTATATCAAGGTAAATGAACTTAATATTCATGAGCATTCCACAAAAACCTATGTGTCTGCATGATTTGCAATAGCTGAATTTTGATAACGAAGGCAGTAGTTAGTTGACGATGAGCACTTGAGTTGATAAGTCCCTCATCTGAGAGGGTATTTGTGCAATGTGTAGTTACCAGCGAACCTTTAATAATAAATGAAGAAAACCCATATGCCGATGTCTCATTATCGGTCTGCACGGGTCATATTGGTGTCAGGTGTAATATATACATCTGTTGAGTATGCTGTGAGTGAAGTTGTTCCTTGAGCCGGTGAAATAAAAGTCCAAGATGCAGAGATAAACAGAGACTAACATAGAAGACACACTGCTGCTGAAGATGAGAATGAAGGACCAGTGGGATATAGCATTCCTGATGAAGAATATACACAGGAAACTAGAACGCAAGAATTGGAAAATAAGTTACATAATTTACAACGGTTAATAAAAAGACTATTGGTTGAACGAGAACAGGAGCGGCGTGCAAGCATAGCATATCCGACGTACATAAACAAAGTTCTACTGCACAAAAGTGAAAGTATACATGCACAGCCAAGTGAAGATACACAAATTGTAGTTCGAAAGTTGCCGGAACTCCAGGCAAAATATAGGCCTTTCGATGATCAACGGCCTAAAATAGGCTTTCAATTAATTGAAGTGTTTTTAGGAGACTTTGAAGTAGCCACATATGGGTGGTCCGAAACAGAAAAAGCCATTCAAATAATTACATTGCTGAAACATGCTCCGGTAATGGAGGTAATGTGTTAGCCACAAGAAAGTTTAAAAAGTTATACTGAAATAAAATGACGTTTAATTGGGAAGTATGCATTGCCTGTTGCGAGAAGGGATAACCTAAAAGAAAACTACACACCCAAAATACAGGAAGGTGAGGTCGTTCTTAGTTTTACCATTTGCATTTTTCGGGTTTGCAATTTGTTTGCTACCCGGAGTGCCAATCTCCCAGAAGGTGATAAAAAGGCAATTGCCTGTAAACATATTCGCAGATTAGTAAACCCGTATTTATGTGGTTATTTGTTCGATGACAATCGCTCATTAGCAGAAGTAGTGAGCGCGATACAAAACATTTTAGACAGTTTGCCCAAAGAAAAAAGGACTGGGAATAAAGGGGCCGAATCTGAGAAGTTGGCAGCCATGAGAGGAAGTCGATCCCCGAAGAGAGGTAAGGGGGAATGCAGTCATCAGATTAGCAGAGGCTTCAAATGTTGGCACTGTGGGGGAGAGGGGCACAGACGAGTGGATTGCCCCACCCAAGGATCCACCCGCTGTTACACTCGTTCGGCCTATGGTCCTTTATCTCGAGAGTGCCCAGAAAAAAACGCCCAGGGAAGGAGGGCTGGGTCTCATGCACACCTCCCGCCGGCCAACGTCCTACGAAAAGGAAACAAAAGAAGGGGGAGACGAGGGAGCTCGATGCCACCCTACATGACATCCCAAGCAGTAGCCAAGGAAGCGACGAAGGATATGATAGAGCAGGCACTGGGACCTCCATCGGTACCCCTGACCTCACCCCCGCTGCATTAGGGAGAGGACAAGGGGGCAGCGGCATAGCAGCGGAGGTCATTGACCCGTGCTCCTTATCACATAATGGCCATCTGGGAATGTTAGCAGTTAGGATCAACCTGCAAGATAAATCCATCTGAGCGTTGATTGACACGGGAGCCACTGTTTCATTGATTGAAAAAAAATTCTCCTTAAATCCACTACAGCCAGCGGCATCCATTACTCTTGACACGCCAGGAGAAAATAAACTACACATAAACCATACATCAACAGTCCAGTTCTAGGTGGGGTCTGTGAAGTTTACACATGATTTTTTTGTCTTGCCCACCTCTTGAATTCCAGGAATTGAGGCTATTCTTGGGATATACTTTATATATATTAATCAAATTTGCATTTCTTGGTGGAGTGATACAATAACAGCAAGAGCAGGAAGGTACATTTTGCCGATAGAAAGTCATGAGGCAGCAAGTGCGTGTGTTAGCTCGGAGAAACATTTAAGTAAGGTATCAGCTATACCTGAGAGAGGAGAAGTGATGTCCCCCAGACCCTTACGGGCATATATGTGACCCTGTGTCGCCCTCTTGCGGAAGTAATCAAGGTAGTTGTTAAACCCCATGACAATTGGGCTCATATGATATTAGAGGGCATGACAGAAATTAAAGAGAACAAAGCTGATATAATGATAGTTAATTTGTCTAATAAAAGAGTTGTTTCAGGAAGTGATTCTGTGTGTGAATTAGAGTTATGTGAAATTG
Source organism: Palaemon carinicauda (assembly GCF_036898095.1). Lineage (NCBI taxonomy): Eukaryota > Metazoa > Arthropoda > Malacostraca > Decapoda > Palaemonidae > Palaemon > Palaemon carinicauda. The sequence continues at coordinate 44,436,789 of NC_090734.1, forward strand.
CTTATAATGGGATGTTGGGAGCCACAACTCCAGCTCGCTCAGACGAACGCACTCAGAATATGATTATGCAAGCCCGAAAATTGTCCCACAGAATATCAGCCTGTAGTTAGTGACATTGTCAATAATTATTCCGATGTAATTGCAATTGGAGATGAGCCACCCTCGAGGATTGATCGATTTCCCTTAAGTATTGAAACTAGGCAGGCGGAGCTGATCAGGTCAAGGCCTTATAAGGTACCCATTCATTTCCAGGGAGAGATAGAAAGGGAAATGAATAAATTAAGGGAACAAGGGATAATCGAGGAGAGCGAATCCCCCTAGGCTTCTCCAATTGTAGCTGTTAGGAAAAAGGATGGCTCGGTAAGATTGTCTGTTGATTATAGGAAATTGAATGCAATCACTAAGGATAATGCATTCCCTTTGCCCTCAATTGAAGAATTACTTGTGAAAGTACGGGATCGCAAATATTTTGCAACTGTTGATTTAAAATCTGGATACTATCAATTACCCATTCAGGAAGACAGTAAATGTAAAACGGCATTTATAGCTAACGATCAATTATTTCAGTTTAATTTTCTTCCTTTCGGTGGTAAAAATGCTCCGAGTCATTTTTCTAGAGTAATGATGGTGGTTTTGTTGCCCTTCATTGGCCATAATGATCTTTTTTATTTAGATGATATCATAATTACAGGGAAAACTGCCGAAGAACATAATAATGATATTTGTAAAGTTTTAGAGGCATTGGGACGTAAAGGTATGAAAATAAATTTGTCAAAGTGCAAATATTTCTACAAACAGGTCGAATTTTTAGGTCATAAAATAACACCAGAAGGAATCCAACCCAGCCCCAGTAGAGTAATGGCTATTAAAGATTTACCCAGGCAGTGAACTCAAAGGAAGTAGCTGGGTTCCTTAGGCTCGCTAAATATTACTGTAAATTCATAAGAGGTTTTGGAGATATAGTGAGACCCTTAGATGTTTTAAAGAAACGAAAAGATATAAATTGGGGAGAGAAAGAAGAAAGGGCCTTTAACCAGTCGAAAGTTGCCTTAACTAGCAATGAATTACTCGCATATCCTAGATTTGATCGCCCGTTTTTAGTGAAAACAGATGCGAGTAGCGTAGCTATTGGTGGCGTAGTGTCTCAACGAGATAATAAGGCAGAGAGAGACCCATTTGTTTCACTTCCTGGGCATTAAAAGGGGCAGAAAAGAATCATATTACATTCGACCGAGAGGCTTTGGCTATTCTTTGAGTTCTAGAGCGACATTGGTTCTTTTTATTAGATCAGTAGATTGGGTTGCAAAGCAATAATCCCCCTACGTGATTTGTCTTATAAAAATTATTTGACCTTTTGTCAAGCGAGATGAATTGAAAGATTAATAGAATTTAATAGAAAGGGTTTTCACCACATAGAAGGTAAGGCTAACTAGGTATCTGATGCTCTCTCTAGAAGTGCAGTAATAGGAGTAACAACCAGGGCACAAAAGAGGAACGAAGAACGTAACCAAAATGGTGAATACCTCATCATAAAAGAGAAAATAGAGAACGGGATGACAGTTCTCGTGATGAAAATGCAGTAGATGAGAGAGAGAGAGAGAGAGAGAGAGAGAGAGAGAGAGAGAGTCGACTCGGGAGAGAGAGCCGACTCGGGAGAGAGAGCCGACTCGGGAGAGAGAGAGTTGAATATATGTGGATGACCGAGTACATGACCAGGGGTGTCCAGAATGAATGCCCTGATGATGCAGGTTTGATTGACTTGGGAGGTTGGGACATAAAAGAAATCCAAGAGGGACGGAAAAAAAGAGGAATGGAGGGAAGAGTGCGAGCAGTGATTAAAGGGGAATGGAGAGTTATCCGTCATTTCTGAATGTGCCGTGTAAGAGGTTTTTTTTATTGAAGTTGGTGTGTTATATTGTGCTTACGAGAAGAGGGTAGGGGAATTTTGTGCACGGGTAGTTCTTCCTCCCTCTTTAAATAAACGAGCCTTCCACAATGTACATAAAAGTCCGTAGGCTGGGCATTTAGGGATTGATAGAACATTAAGGAGAGCTCGTGAATCCTTCTTTTTGTTAAATATGAAAAAATCTATAGAGAATTATATAAAAGGTTGTCATGCCTGTAACTGTTTCAAAGAACATAAAAACACTATACCGGAAGCCAGAAAGTGGCTGACAGTTCCTATTAAATTCTATAGCTTACATATGGATGTAGTACAACCGTTTCCTAATGGGTTAACACAACAAATATATATATATATATATATATATATATATGTATTTGTGGATGCATTTACTCGGTGCACTCATACTTACGCAATGTAGGATAAATCTGCAAATTCATTAGCCCAGGCGCTGTGCTCTTTCATTACTAGGTTTAGTTGCCTGAAAATTTTGATAAGTGATAATGGTCTTGAGTTTATGAATAAGGTGGTGAAATTGGTCACGGACTTGATGAAAATTGAACACTTTTCAGTAACCGCATATAGGCCTTCGGCAAATGGCTTAGTAGAGTCGCATAATAATGAATTAGTGCAAATTTTGCGTTACTTAGTAGCTGATGCCCCCTTTATTGGCACGCCATGCTTCCTACAGCTAGGCTAGCTTTGAACATTGTATATAATGCTTCGCTCAGGGACACGCCTTTTTCTTGAGTGTATGGACAGATCCTGTGTTACCATATACTGTTCTCATTATTTCGCAACAGTTGCCAAATTATTCATCTGAGCAATATCGTTTATATTTATTAAATTTATTGAGGAGAGTAATGAACACCTTTGAAAGGTTTTTGAAAAGAGCTAATGAAAATTACAACTCAAAGTATGATGGTCGGTTCAAAACCGCACCGGTAAAAGTATTTGTGGGTGATTGTGTGTATTTGAAACGATTACAACCTAGGAAACATAAACTAACGCCAGCGTATTTGGTAGGGGTACCGAGTAAAGATGGTTAAATCTAACACAGTTGTGATTCAAAGCATTGCTAATGGCGCAGTGTCTGAACATCATCAGGCACATATACATGTGATACCAGAGGAGGTAGTTTTTGAAAGTGTTCCTCCTTACCCCTCCATACGTGATATCCCTCGAGTTGGTAGGTATAATTTTTTTTTTCTTGATAATGTTGTTGTTTGAACAGACCTCATTTCTTCTTTCGAAGTGTTTTAAATGAACGTGATGATAGCACTGTCTTATGTTGATGCTAAATTTATACGTAAAATATTGTGGTAATTTTGCTGAGTGTGGAAATGCGTATAACATTGTTGAGTGAATCTAAAAACAATCAGAGGTTAATTAGGTCAAGTGAGATTCGTCAGGCAGATGCTATATTATTCATGTATTTATATGATTCCTGGTTGCTGGGGCCAGGGCGGTTCCCGAATGTCAAGTGGCTGCGGGAGAGATTAAAGTTCAGCCTTGAGGATAGGCAGTGTTAGAGAACGTGTAGATGTGAATACCTTATACTTAATGTTATAAGAGAAGGGAGGGAAGATGAATGATTTTCTTGGGAAAACGGCTGGTGACCACTGGTTGACAGTTGCAAGTGCAAGTGTTGTTTTGATTTAAATAAATGGTGAAACGGTGGTAGTTAGATGTGTAGGAAAATTGTGCCGTAAAGCCCTGTCCCTCCAAAAAAGCCCGTATTGGCCGCAACCAAAGGGAGATTATTGATGAGGTTATAACTATGGGTATTCTGTTTTTATTGCAGAGGTCTTAAGAAGAAAAGAGTGGAATAATTTATTTTATTTTGTGTATATTCTAACATAAGATATTTAATCTTTTATTTTTTTGTGGAAGATGTGTTGTTTTTATTCGGGGGTGTTGATTTATATCTATCTATATATATATATATATATATATATATATATATTGGATTGAAAACATTATAATTCCAACATACATGTAAGGGGACACCACCTTATGCAAAAATTATAGGCCTATCAGTCTATTACCACATGCTTATAAAGTTTAAGCAAAAATCATACAAAGTAGAATAGCAAGGCAAGAAGAGGAAATAAATGATGAGGGTCAAGCAGGATTTAGGGCGGGTAGAGGAACAATCGATCATGTATTCACCTTCTCACAAATCATAGACAAATTATGGGAGAAGGAAAAAGATCTGTATTGTGTATTTATTGATTTCAGGCAAGCCTTTGACTCCATATGGAGGGAAGGAATGATTAGGATTTTGAAGGAATGGGGATTAGAACCAAAAATACTGGAAACCATCAGAAGATTGTATGAAAGGACATCGGCTAGAGTAAGAAAAGGAAAGTGTTTGACAGAAGAGTTCATAACCACTGGTGGGGTTATACAGGGTTGCCCACTACCACCACACCTCTTCAACCTATACTTGGAATGGGTTAAGAGAATGGCACTTGGAGATTATGAGGGTGGCATAGATATAGGAGGGACAAAAATATCTAACATGAGGTATGCAGATGACATAGTGCTTTTAGCAGAAACTAAGGAGGAACTTCAGAGAGTGTTGAGAATGGTGGAGGAGCAGTGCAGTAGGTATGAATTAGTGATAAATAGAGAGAAAACCAAAAGTATGAAAATTGGACGCCAGAGAGAGGCCTGAGAAATACAGCTATTAGAGGGAGAAGTGGAACAAGTCAATGAGTTTAAATACTTGGGAGTGTTTTTTTCACAGCAGATGGAAAGATAGAAAGAGCAATTCAAGACCGAATCTCAAGTGACCAGAAAGCATTTGGAAGGCTAAGAAGAATCTGGAAAGACAGAAATATATCCATTAAGTTTAAAATTAGGCTATTGAGAGCAATAGTAATCCCCACAGTGATATACGGTGCTGAATGCTGGATACTGAAGAAGAGAGAAGAGAAAGAGTTATTAGCCTTTGAAATGAAATGTTTGAGAAGAATATGTGGTGTAAGATGGGAGGACAGAATTACGAAAGAGAGAGTGAGAGAAATGGCTGGTGTTGAGGACACAATTCTGATTAGAGTGGAAGATATTCAGAGGAGATGGTTTGGGCATGTACAGAGGATGGAACAGGACAGATGACCAAAGATAGTGCTTCATGGTCAAGTGGCCGAAAATAGACCGAGAAGACGACCAAGAGATACATGGGTGAAATCCTTCAAGAAAGCTAAGGGAGGCGAGACATTTCAGCAGCTGGCGCAGATGGCATTAGATGGGAGTCTCTGGAGAGAATGGCGATATCAGATGCAGGACCCAACCCGGAGAATTCCGGACGGGATTTAGTGAGTGAGTGAGTGATATATATATATATATATATATATGTGTGTATATATATATATATATATATATATAGATATATCTATATCTATAGCTATATATATATATATATATATACGCATGCTACTGTTATAAGCACACATTGAGTAAGTGTTTTTTCAGATGTATGAAAATGGATTAACTGAATACATCTTAATAGTTTTTAAGTATTTATTCTATAAAAACAACAGAGTTAAACATCTCCATCACTGGAGGAAGCTGGGTTGGTCCAGATGACCAATCTGGTGAAGTATAGATATGAACTGACTAAATTATCGATATCACAGATATCGTATGCTTAGTTTACTTTAGACACGTCACAAACTCGGAAGACACCTGCATTCGGTGACGTCACAAACTTTCACACGCTGAGACAATGTGTTGACGTTTAAGAAGAATGTCAATTTGCCGAGGTTTGCATAGGTTTGCATTGTATGTCCTGTTTACGATTTGAATGACTACAGCAAATCCTAGGGTTAGCTCCTCCAACCAACATGACATATTACGTCATTTGTTTTAAACATGTAATATTAACTATTCTAATCATTACATTAGCTCGGCCAGCTATCTCAATTTTTTTAAAAAAATTTAACAACAAGCCAAAACATGGTTATTAGGTGTGACTGGACATACGTATTATTGTTTGTTTAACTTTAGCCATAATCAACCGAGGACGAATGTCCAAATAGACACATTAAAAAATAACAACAATAATGCATACAAAAAAGATATTACCAAAGCAAAAAGAAAAAATGCATGATAAAACCAAGATCATATATATGGTACATTGCTAGCAAATGAATATATGGTACCAAAAACCAAAAAACTTCTGACTTACATATGATTCGGTAACTTGATAAAGAATAATTGTTACCTTTGTCAGAAACAAAATACTCAATGTTTAGTGCACAAACACGAATTCCTGGTACGTACACGTACCATGGTTTCGTACATATATATATATATATATATATATATATATACATATATATATATATATATATAGGGCTGATATATTTTATTAGATGCCCATAGATTCTGTTATATATTTTTTTTTTTTTTCTCTTTTCTTTTTTAACATTCCGGCTTATATATTTTTATTAGATGCCGAGAGAAAAAATTATTTATATCCTTTTTTATTTTATTTATTTTTCTAAATGTTGTTTTAAATGTATTTTTAACAATGCAAATGTAGAAAATTTCTTTAATTACATATCACTAGCGTAATAATCAGCTTTTCATACAAACATCTTCCCGACAAATTACTCCCTTAGCGAATGAGGTGGCCACTCAAACGGCTTTGAACTGAATCAGATAGGGCGTATTGTCGGGGCTAGGCAACTCATTCCTTTTTAGCTGCTTGCTGTGCCGTAACCTACGCCAAACAAGGATGTTCACTGCGATAAATATCACCACCGTGATACACAAACCAGCCAGTAGTATGGGGTGAAGAATTTCCTTATAAGTCGGTGACAGGTGGTCCTTTTCGATAAGTTTCATCAACCGCTTTGCCACATGTCCGTTGTACGGGAGAGGAAGTGCTGGCATTATAGAGGTCCACCTGAAGTTCGCGAAGTAGGCTCGTTCTCTGATGATTGTCCGTAGACCAGTCACCATGGAATTCGGGTAAGTCCCGACACAACCATCTGCTGCGACGAAGATATTGGTGAAGGACGTGGATCCGTCAGGGCATGATACATTGAAGCCGTCCTTGTCGTATCGTATCCACGAGCCATTATTCAGTCTGCAATTGAACTCATTATTGTCAAAGGGATAAAGCTTATCCAGACAATTTTCACTTGTATGGGAGAGAGCACCGTCTAGCACTATACCTAACTCGCATGAATCCATTAAGTTTTTATGGAATTCAAATGAGTCAGCTGTACATATTTTTCTATTCATTGCGTCTGAACAGTGAGTTAATTGATTTAAGTCTTTAATGACCGTATATGTTTCCTTGTCTGGGGAAATCAATACGTGTCCTGTCAAACTGGATATTACTGGATTTGAGTGATTTGTCATGAAAGTCGGAAATGGTGATATCCTGTAAGATTGCCAGGCATCAGAAGAATCAAAGGGAATTGTAATCCTAATCTTGTTATTATCTACGTTTACTGTAATTAGGCTGTAATAAAATTCTAACCTATGTTCGTCCAACAAAGGAACATAGCCTAGTTTATCCCTTCTGTTCTTCAGAATGGATTTTAAGTAACTTATAGGCAACAAATGGGGCGACAATACACCTTTAGTTGCTAACGTGATAGCTTCTACATAATCCTTGGATTTCTCAATGAAATGTGTAATTCTGTTATGTATGTGATCTATCTTTGAATCATAATACGTTAATGTTGCCAACAAATCCTGTACTTCCATAATTTGAACGATATTATTTGAATGTTCATTTAATAAATCCATAATTTTATTGATTGAAGCTAACTGATTCCTTAGTTCTGACATAATCAATTCATCTTTATGAGTCAAGAACTCAATTTTCTCATTTTGATTACTAATTTTAAGACGATTGGAAATTCCTAAACCTAAACTTGCAACAGACCCAAAGATGCTTAATGCAGCATAAATAAACGGATTCCGTCTTTCTTTATGTTCGTGTCCTACAGTCCACATCAAAAGGTCATAAGCCAAAGATCCTGTCTCGCCAGTCTTATTTTTCAAGTCATCAGATAGCATCTCTGCAACTTTTAATGTTGATCCAAGCAAACTCTTAGTAGTCAAATGAAAATGTCTTCTATGCAACTCATCCAATGATGCAGAAAACCTTGAAATGGCGGTTCTTAAGCTAATGACATCATTCTCTTGAAGAAAAATTGCTTGCATATTCACTTCTACAATTACGTTGGTTGACGTAATAAAAATGTCTTCTTGTCTTTCAACTATATTGCCATATTTAAAATATATATTTTTAGTCTTAGAGCTCATCCCATACGAGAAAAATATCTGAGCGAACAATATCACTCCCAACAACAAAAAATTCATCTTGGAAACCTGTAACGAGAAAAAATATATGCAATTACTCCTGGATTAAAAAGAAAACTTTTAATCACATAAAACAGAATAAAATTTTCCCTCACTTCTTTTCCTCTCTTTTCTTTTTAATTTCTTATGTGAGCCAATGGTACTATTCTCTCATCCGTGGGTTGGGATACGTTTTGAACTCTAAACCTATTGGCCGTTAATGTTTCCAAAATGTTAAATGGGCCTTCAAACTTAGGTGTTAGTTTATAGTTGAGCCCTTTTCTGACATTGATTTAAATATAGATGTTATCACCCACGGTATATGTTTTAGTTGGTTTCGCTATTTTATCATGATTCCTTTTCATTATGATTTGTGATTCTTCTAAATTCTTTCGAAAGATATCATATCGACTTATACTTGCATTTATACATTCTTCTAAAGGATTTGATAGATTAGTTGTAGGCGTTAATACATGGAAAGGTGTTCTAACTGGGGTACCATACAATGCTTCATGCGGTGACATTTGAATTGATATATGATATGAATGATTCAGAGTACTCAGTGCCGCCTGTATTGCAATATCCCAGTTGGGGTCTGATCCCCCTAGTGTTACCCTCAATATATTTAATATCTTCCTATTTGCTCTTTCCACTAGCCCATTCGACTCTGGGTGATGTATCATGGTATTAATCTTCTTTATGTTGAGGAATTCACACAATGAGGTTAGAAAGTGATTATTAAATTCACCACCCGAGTCTGAGATTATCATGTGTGGAATTCCATGTTTACAAATGTAACACTCGTAAAACTTCCTAGCGCATTCAATCGCAGTTTTAGTTTTAAGCGCTATTAGTTCTGTATATCGAGTTAAAGCATCTATAATTACTAAGAGGTGCTTATTTCCTCTGTCTGACTCGTAAAATCCTGTTAACATATCTAAATGTATTCTTTCAAAGGGTTGATTGGGCACAGGATAAGCTCCTAGGCTGACAGATGTTTTCGTATGCCCTTTGTTTTCCTGACATGTGCGAAATTAGCTATGTGTCTTTTTATATCTGTAAGCATTGTATGCCAATAAAACAATGATTTGGCTTTCTGTGACATTAATGAGAACCCAGGGTGTCCATGTAACGGATTTGAATGCAACCAATTAAGGACAGTGGAAATAAGTGAGATTGGTACTACTACCTGGTCATTAGTTACATGTGGTGTATTGCGGGTTTTCCTTGTCACAGTCCTACACAGAATATTATCTTTGATTATATAATTCTGCTGCTTATACTTTATATATTCCTTTTCTTTATGATTGCCTTTCAAAGCATTTATAATTGTTTCTATTTTCTGATCTTTTCTTTGCTCAGTCTGTAACAATTCAGCACTCCAGCCTAAATCTTCTTGTTCAGATATTGTTTTTACAATAGGCATGGATGTTGATATATCTATTAATTCAGCTAAAGGCTCCATACAAGATGACACGGGGTTGCGTGATAATGCATCCGAAATGATATTTGCTTTCCCAGGTAAATACCCGATTCTTGCGCCAAAATCTTGAATGATCAAATGCCACCGAGTTCATTTAGGGCTGTGATTGAAGCCTTTAAAGAACTCTGTTAGTGGTTTATGGTCAGTAAGAACCTTAACGGGATAACCGTAAATTATGAACTTAAAATGCACTAGCGAATTAACAATAGCTAGTCCTTCCTTGTCTATTACTGCATACTTACTTTCGGAAGTTCTCAATTTTCGAGAATAGAAGGCTATCGGGAAAAACTGTTTATCATATTGCTGAAGCAGTACCCCTCCTACTCCTAAGTCTGAGGCATCTGTTGCAATGAAGAATTCCTTACCGAAGTCAGGAAATTTTAAGATAGGAGAACTACACAGTTCATCTTTCAAAGTATTAAACGCCTGTTGATGTTGCTCAGACCATATGAAATCTACGCCCCTCTTCGTAAGATCAGTTGAAGGAGCGGCTATTATTGAATAGTTGCGTATAAAACGCCTGTAATATCCACTACAACCCAGAAATTGCTGTATTCCCTTGACATTAGTAGGTATGGGAAAATTACGTATAGCCGACACCTTATCATGGAATACTTTAAGACCTTGGCTTGACACCATGAAACCCAAATATATTAATTCTGTTTTGAAAAATCACACTTACTAATCTTTAACCTTAAGTTATGTTGTCTTAATCAACTATAGATATATAAATATATATATATATATATATATATATATATATACATATATGACCAATTCTGGTGAAGTATAGATATGAACTGACTAAATTATCGATATCACAGATATCGTATGCATAGTTTACTTTAGACACGTCACAAACTCGGAATACACCTGCATCCGGTGACGTCACAAACTTTCACACGCTGAGACAATGTGTTGATGTTTAAGAAGAATGTCAATTTGCCGAGGTTTGCATAGGTTTGCATTGTATGTCCTGTTTACGATTTGAATGACTACAGCAAATCCCAGGGTTAGCTCCTCCAACCAACCTGACATATTACGTCATTTGTTTTAAACATGTAATATTAACTATTCTAATCATTACATATATATATATATATATATATATATCAATTTATATATATATATATATATATATATATATAAATATATACATATATATAAATATATAGATATATATATATATATATATATATATATTTCTCATTTTATTACATGCCATGCGTATTCCGGGTTGGAGTGTCCTCCACATATAATTGACTAGTGTAGGTGAGTGCGCACCTCCTCACGGAGTGAGGAGCTGAGGTGGGGGGGGGGTTAATGTCCTAGTTCGCATATGTAGATGTCTTGTATATCAAGTTAAATGAACTCAATATTCTTGAGTATTCCACAAAAACCTATGTGTCTGCATGTTCTGCAATAGCTGCATTTTGATAACGAAGGCAGTAGTTTGTGACGGGCCGAGAGAAGGTTATGAACTCAAATGCAGTGTAAAAGCAACTCAGTTAATTTATTATAGAACACTCTCGTTTATATACAAAACCTCAAGGCAACAGGAAATTTCATCTTTGAAAGACAGACAATATTACATAGAGGAAACGCAGACATGTTTATTCTGGTTCTTTTTAGTGCGAGGGAAGAGCGAAGATACAAGCATAATATATAAAAAATCAATTATGTACGATCTTGTGACACATGGTTGGTACATGGCTCCCCCCTTAAAAATGACATACTGTAAAATGTTAAATAGGGCGCCCTGATCTAGGGAGGCCAACTGTAGGCGGGTCATCTGGCAGAAGATAAGCAGGCTTTAGACGATGAATGGAGAACCAGTCTTCTTTGCCACGAATGTATAGTAGGAATGCTTTCGGACTGCAGCGGATCACAACAAAAGGGCCCGTGCAAGGGGGCGTTAGCGGTTTCTTGCTAGTGTCGTTGCGCAGGAAGACGTGCGTTGCAGAGTGCAAGTCTGTTGGTATGTGATGCTTCGCTGGGGGCTTGCAAGTCTGGCGGCATCGAGTAAATTTTCCCACAACGTGATATAAGCGTTGGAGATCGTCGGAGGAGGTTGTAGAAGGGAAAAATTTGGCAGGGCCTACCAACCGGTCACCATAAACCATTACAGCTGCCGAGACATCGAGGGCGTCTTTAGGAGTGGTCCTTAGTCCCAGGAGGACCCAGGGAAGCTGAGTAAACAAGTTGGAATCCATGCAGCGGGACATCAAAGCTGCTTTGAGGGTGCGATGAAAACGTTCAACCATTCCATTGGCAGCAGGGTTGTAGGCCGTTGTCTGATGTAGGATGATGCCCAGGAGATTCGCTAATGATGTCCACAATTGAGAGGTGAAATTGGTTCCCCTGTCAGAAGTAATGTGCTCAGGGATACCAAATCTTGCAATCCATCCTGAGAGTAAGGCAGATGTACATGAAGCGGACGTTGCAGTGTCCATGGTAAGGGCTTCAGGCCAACGAGTGGAGCGGTCGATGACGGTAAACAGGTAACGATGTCCTTGTGATGTGGGTAGGGGGCCTACAACGTTGACGTGAATGTGTGCGAAACGACGCTGAGGTTGAGGAAAGGTGCCCATTCCTGAATCCGTGTGTCGATGTACTTTGGAAGTTTGGCAAGAAGTACAGGAGCGGACCCAATCCTTAGCATCCTTAGAAATGCCGTGCCAAATGAACTATGCCTTCAGCAGCTGTGCAGTAGAACGGCTCGAGGGAAATGAAAGGCCGTGAATTAAATCAAACACCTTTCGGCGCATGGGAGCAGGAATCCAAGGTCGCAGTCTACCTGTACTGACATCACAGAGGAGGGGGGGTGTTGGAGTCTTCGAGGGGGAAGTCTTCCCAATGGAGGGATGTGCTGGATGTCCTACATGCTTGATACTCTGGATCCTGTCGTTGGGATTCAGCCAGGGCGTTGTAATCCAATCCCAGTTGAACGGCAGTCAACGTGTTTCTTGACAGTGCATCTGCAACGGGATTTATTTTCCCAGGGACGTATTGAAGGGTGCAATTGTATTCAGCTACGGTGGAGAGATGTCGGCATTGCCGGGCGGACCAGGCATCAGACTGTCGAATAAATGCGTGCACCAGAGGCATGTGGTCTGTGCAAATGTCGAAGGGCGTACCTTCTAAGAAATGTCGAAAGTGATGATCGTAGGTAGAATAATCTGATTCTGCCTTGGACAGTTTTCTGCTGAAAAGAGCCAATGGGCTGGGCGAGCCGTTGACCACTTGCTTGGATACTGCACCAATAGCGACGTCGCTGGCATCAGTGGAGAGAAGGAGAGGGGCATGTGGGATAGGAAAAGTGAGAGCCACAACAGTTCATAGGTCCTTCTTTGCATTGCAGAAGGCTGCTTCTTGAAGGGGACCCCACTTCAGGTCCTTTGGCTTGCCCTTGAGGGAGGCGTATAGGGGAGCAAAGCGGCAATGGCTGGCAGAAAAAGGTGATAATAGTTACTCATGCCCAAGATTTCCTGCAGAGCTTTGACGGTCGAGGTCGTGGGGAAGTTCTGAACGGCTGCTACCTTCTTAGGGAGGGTATGGACTCCTTGAGGAGTGATGCGGTGCCCTAAGAACGAAACTGCATTGGCGCCAAAGGTACACTTGTCGTACCGGACTACAAGGCCGTTTTATTGCAGGCGGTCGAGCACGAAGTGCAGTTGACGGAGGTGTTCTTCTTTTGAGGAAGAGAACACAAGTATGTCGTCCACATAACATACACAGAAAGGGAGGTTCCCTAAGATGCCATCCATGACACGTTGAAACGTGGCCCCAGCATCACGAAGGCCAAAACAGGAGTAATTGAAGGTGTATGTACCAAACGGAGTGGTGATGGCAGTCTTGGGGATGCCTTTTGGGTTCAGAGGCACCTGATAATACCCCTTCAGGAGGTCGAAAGTAGAGAAAACCTTCGCTTTGTGTAGGTAGGAGGTCACGTCGGCAATGTTTGTGAGGGGGTAGTGATCCGGTTATGTTTGCATGTTCAGGCGCCTGTAATCCCCGCACGGACGGAGTGAGCCGTCTTTCTTCAGAACGATGTGTAAGGGTGACAACCATGGGCTAGAGGCCTTTTGGCAAAGGCCCATTTCCTCCATTTCGGCGAACGTCTGTTTGGCGGCTGCCAATCGTTCCGTTGCCAGACGTCTGAATTTTGCGAAGACTGGGGCTCCCGTCGTCTTGATATGGTGATAAATACCGTACTTGGCAGGAACCGTGGACATTTGGCGAAGTTCTGGACGGAAAACTTCCGGGTATGACGTGAGGAGGTGAGCGTAGGCATCCGTGGGTGCGCTAATGTGAAGAGCGAGATTAGAGGGGGCGTGTTAAAGAGGTGTCGACAAGTACGACTCTGCGTTGACCAATCATCGGTGGGCGACATCGACCAGAAGGTGGAAATGAGAGAGGAAATCCGCACCGAGGATTGGCAATGTGACGTCAGCAACGAGGAACTTCCAATTGAATTTACCGTTTCCGAACAATAATGTGAGGTTCTCGTAACCGTAGGTGGGTATTGCAGATCCGTTGGCAGCTATCAAGCTGACGTCGGCAGATGTAGACAGACTACGTCGTGTCTTGAAGAGTTTCCTTGGCAAAAGAGAACGACAAGCACCCGTGTCTACCAAAAATCGCACGCCCGTTCCTGCATCATGTAAAGAGAAAAGACTAGAAACACGGGAGGCCACCACCACGAGCGATGGCTTACTTACACGTTTTTTGGCCACTGACAATC
>NC_090734.1:44466248-44473748 GCF_036898095.1 Palaemon carinicauda
TATAATTTTTTCACCAATTTTAATATTTTCAGACATTATGGTTGTTAAAGTATTTGTAGCTTTACTTGCCTCATACTTTCTTGGAGACAATAAGACTTATCATCTATTAAAATGCATCAGTAGATTTCACGAGTGAAGATTGGAAGGTGGATACTCCCCAAAACTTTAAAGGAATAAATATATTACATACTTTTATTCTCTTAAGAGTCCGGATGAAATGTGTAATTGCCATAGTAAGGTAGATGTCTTTTCCGCGGATTACATATTTTTTTTTTTTTTTTTAAAGGAGACCTTAACTGACAGTTTTGATATTATCTAGCTCTATTCATATCGACATTCCCAACTAGTAACACTAAGAATTTATTTTTCTTTATATATTGTTTTCAAGAGAAGTCATTACTTATCACATTTCAATTTTGATGTTAAAATGAGATGTTTGATTGTGTTGTTATTAGTCCTCATTTGATATTTCTACATGGATTTATACCTTAAGTATGTCACAAAATATAGAAATAATTGAAAAACCCTGGCAGTTTTCATGTTTTATTCGACCAATATGAGATTTTATAATCATGAATGATAAATATGAATCTCTTACAATCTATTGTTGTGATAGCAAAATAACGAAACATTCACAGTGGCCACATTTTATTTTATTATAAACGTAAAGTAAACCTATGATATAATCATGTAGGTGAAATTGAATAGTACTTTAGGGTGGAAACTGTTTTATTTATTTTTGTCTAATGAAAATAATGATAATAATTGCTTACGTGATACTATTAATTTGTTTCTATATGGATCATAGAAATTAATACGAAAGGTTTGATATGATTTAAATTTGCTATGCTGTGATACACACACACATACATACATATATATATATATATATATATATACACACACATATATATATATATATATATATTCTGTTCATTAGGCTATAAGTTTACTATTAACAGATTAGAACTAATGTTAATTATTAAACATTCACTTTTTAAAAAGATAAATAAATAAATAAAATATTAAGAACTATGTTGTTTCTTAAAAGGATTATGATATCCAAATAAAAGAAAAATCCAAATTAATTCTATTACTGAATAGCTTAAGATAAAAAGCAGACTAGCAGACGAGTGTCTAGGCTCTAGGGCATAGTACATCCGCCTGTGCGAAAACGAAAAAAAAGGTGGCATTTACGTTTTCTATATACAAGATAATGGTAGTTTTTTTTTCTTTTAATAAAATTGCAGGTAAATTATTGCACATATATATATTTATTTTCCGGGAGCTGCTGTAACTCTCAGAAAGAAAGATTATCATCATTCATACATTGGAAAAGTAGAGAAGAAACAACTTTAACTATAAAGTACCGAAAAAGGTCTATCTTATGGAAATCTGACATTCGGAACTTCCAAAAACATTGTTAACGAACTTATTCTACCAAACGTTAACGCACTTTAACCTTTCAGTCTGCGGAAGGAAATGTCTTGTTACAAGCTTGATAAAGCCATTGTTAGGAACATTATTTAGGTAATAAACGATCTTTGGCTCCAGTGACTTGATAAAATAATTTACTAAAATTAAAATAGAGGGTTTCCTATCTATATTCATCTGCCTACTAAATAGCAAGGTACTAGTTTTATCTTTTTTCAAGGTGCCAAAATCGATAGAATTTATCATCAGTATTACTACTGCAGTGTTCCTAAATTAAGTTTTTTTTTAATTGAATAGTGGGTATCAGTTTCATATACACGTCTATTTATGAATCTGCATATCCCAGTCAACTGAGGAGGAAAAGTGATGAATATGGAAAGAAATTAGAAAAAGCTTTATTTTCGTAATGAACTGCACATATTTTTAGCCCTATGACGGAATATGAATTGGTACTCTTTCTTATGTACAACATTGAAACAAGCCTCCAAGTTCCATGTCAATTGTTTCTCTTTGGCTTCAAGTTCATGAAAAGAAACACGTAACGTATCGTAGATTCTATAATATTAAAAAGGTTTTAATTGAGTAAATGATTCATTTACTGTGGAAAGATTTTTTTGGGTAAGACTCGAGTTGTTAAATAGTAAAGTTTGAAGACACTGATAGACTATAGCATTAGGTGGAAACCTGTAGAGCATTCTTAGATAAGATGGAAATGTGTGAAAGTGTATGAAAAATCAGTCAAGGCGGTTATGAAAGATAGGAAGCAAAAACTTTCCTGGTGAGATATTAAACCCCAGAAGTGCCTTAAACAGCTCAAAGCAGTTTAATGTGAGATTTCGATTATAGTTCTTGATTTTTTTTTTCCTGTTTTTTTTTTTTTTTTTTTTTTTTTTTTGGGGGGGGGGGGGTGTGTGTGTGGAAAACAATCATGACAATTTTCTTAAGAAAAAAAAAACAAAGAAAAAATATTCAATAGATGGTGAACTTGTGAATGATATAGAGAGCCATTGTTTAAAAGAAACTATTTGGAATATGGGTGAAGTAAAAAAAAATGGTGAATAGGGAAGAGCAGTATGTACTTGCATATGTAATGATCTTGATATAGTTACCTCTGAAGCAGGATACAACTCAGCCACCAGGTAAATATTCTATTTTACCTTATATATCCTGGTAGGAAATATGGTCGCCCCAAAAGTTATACAATTTTAGATGTAGTTACTGAAAAACTTGGAAGAGTTCCAATTTCTTTAAGTGGGATCTTTTGTGTGGAATATCAGTATTACCTATCACTTGATAAAAAAGATAACATCTGAATAAAGAGAATGATATGGACAAGACATTGTTTTTTTTTTTAACAAAAACAGAAAGCAGTAACACAAGGAAGAATATTCCCTTGGATACATGGTATTCAAAACATAGAGGTCAATAAAAGAAGAAAGGCAGCTTAGGATTGTAATTACAGCCATCAAAATCATTGCTGAGAATATGAGGTGAGATGTGAGCTAAAAGGATTAGCAGCCACAAGAAAATGTCCGAACTGACTTGGATTCAGTTATTCTAGATAGACTCAAATGACTTGTTAAAACCATTGTCTTAGAAGACAAGAGAGGAAATCGAGGAAAACGGAAAAAGGAAGTGTACAGCCTTTGCACGTGCTATCCTAACACCAGTCAGACCAAACTCTTCAATCTACCTGTTCATATCCATCAAAGTTATGGTTCTACAAATTTATAGTGAGACAGCACTCTTTCATGTATCAGCTATGTCAAATTCAGCCAGGGAACCACAGACGGGCTCATTTGTACAGAGTGTATTCAACAAAGCTGATTTGAATATCTGCACCATTGATGGATTCAATGCATTTTTACATTTTTAGAGGGATTCAGTTTGGCATTCATCTAAATGACGTTACTTTATATCTCCCAATATCTAGATTAGGAAAGGTCCCTTGTTTGATAGTTAGGTCGTGCTATCTATAAAACATTTGAAAATGAAATACCGGAAGACTGCTGAAAATAAAAATCAGGTATATAGCAAGTAAAAATCCAGTTTCCACTATGGTATCAGTAACAACAACGGAATCTATATGGTTAACTTGAAAATGGCAATTAAAACCATTATCCAGGCTACACAGAGAAATGTACTGAACACCTGCAATATGATGTGTCCCACACCTCCAACCTTACCTACCGATTATGACACCATATATAGGTTACTTGACCAGGCTGAAAAAAAAAGTAGACCTGAAAAACAAAATCAAGTTACATTGTAATTTTTGATCAACCTCTGTATATCGAAGCTCGTAAGGTTGTTGAAATATGTGGTAAATATTTACACTTAAGTAAGAATATTGTACACCCTAGTAGTTTCCACTTATTGGTGCACATTATCCGATCAGTTTTATCATGAATGGAAGTAGAATGTAAAAGGTTTTTAGTAATGTTTATGCTAGTATATCAGTTGAAAAAAAAAATCTTGCTATGCTTATTCAAGATCCCTAAGATCAGTAACTAGCACATTTCTTTCTACATTAATCTTGAATTAAACTGATATCTCTCCTTATGAACAATGAACAGTTGAAGCAGCCTTACTAGAGATTTGCTGTACCCTGATTGAAAGTGAAGTAAAACAAAATAACATCCTTTTCTTTCAACACATTTGGTGTGGCTAAAAGTACTGTACTTTTCACAAAAGGAGAAATGAAGCTCCAAAACTTGTTGTAAAACCTAAACATCCTGTTGCCATGCCTAAATAAGCATTTGCATACGAAACAAGGATGGTTGAAGTAGGAAAGGTTTTCATTATTAATTTTTAATGACTAATGAATGCATAAGGAAGCGATGATTTTTCCAATCAATAATGAACTATCAAATTCTCTTTGGCTTCTTTGCTTCCAAAAGAAATAAATGGCTCCTTGATTTCATTTCTTAAGTATGTATCACCAAATCCAGAAGTGTTTGAAGAATTACTTGCCACCCAAAAAAATCTGATTGAAATGTGACTCTGAAAGAACTAGAATCAATCACTACAAATTAAGACCTTGCTTAACCTCCTACGGACCTGTTAAAAATTCTATTAATAAAATGCCTTATAGGTTGCATTACCATCATCAGCACCTGTAAAAAGGTAGGCTTAAGATTTTTTGTGATATGTCTTCCATGTAAGGTGATTCTGTATTCCAATGATGATATCATTACTAATGCTACATCAAAAAGATTTCGAAATGTCAGATATTGAAACTACTTATGGAATAGAACAATAAAAATTTAATAGCGTAATAGGTGACTATCTAGCTGTTATCTAATAATACTTAAAATAAACAATCTTTTATTAGAATGACGACAATGACACTTTCTAAACGTTTATCCTGCCATGTTCAGCAGGAAGCTTTTAAGAAGCACTAACTCCTGGTGCAAAACTAACGTTACAAACGAAAGGACATCACTTGGAATAGAGCGATCATTGACAATGCCCAGAACGGCAAAAGACTAAGGATCCTTGCTCATCCTCTGAACATTCTATTTGCTACTATTGAATCATCATTCCCCTCCTCAGCTGCTTTTGATAACTGATTATCAATACACTGTTTTTACATTTAAAGTTTTTTCATTCGCTTGGTTGTTATTTCTTTTTATTATTTTTTTTTTTAGATATTAATATATAGGGATTAATTGTTTATTTAAGAATGCATCCACTAGAAAAAGCTAAACTTCAATAAATACACAAGAAATTATCCTCCTTCCCTCCCGCCGTAGGAACACCAAAACCAACCAAGCAAGCAACCAACTAACCAGCCCTTAACCAACATCAACGACCAACAGTACGATCAGCTCCTCAACTGCCTACTTGGGTCTAATACTCCTGGTGAGTGTCTCACCTAATCAGGAAACAGCTCGGTAGTCATTGGATAATGAAGCTAGCTGAAACTTGAAAATACTAATTCCCTAATATCGCAACAGGGTCTGCCCCTCTCTTTTATTCTTCTCCTGTACTTCTCTTTCTCCCTATTTCCTTAATCTTTCCCATCCCGAGTACCTGCCATTGAGCTATAAGCCGGATTGTATCCAGGGGTACTCTTCCTTTCCCTATATTCCCCACTTACCTATTCTTATTATTATTATTATTATTATTATTATTATTATTATTATTATTATTATTATTATTATTATTATTATTATTATTATTATGAAGCTGACCGCAGGAACAGCTTGCCTGATGTCAAGCCTTGCTCAGGGAGTGGGACACGCTCAACTTATAGAGGGCAATCAACCCATGAAAATAGGGCCAATCCCATTTACATCGTTCCACTTCTAGCATGAAGAGGAGAGGACACACACAATAACCTTTCAAAATGGTTTGCAGCTGACATTTTGTACTATGTATTTGAAAGTAATCTTTTTTGTAAAATCTTACACTTTTCCTCTATAATTGGTTCCTCTAATTACCGATGACCAATATAGCACAGCTACTGGTTGGATGCAGTGCTGCCGCGGAAAAAAAAATTAGAGCATTTGAAAATTGACCAATACATAATAAATGCCCTTGAGACATCTATAATTTTCATTGAAACCTATTATTATTATTATTATTATTATTATTATTATTATTATTATTATTATTATTATTATTATTATTATTATTATTATTATTATTATTATTACTATTGTTTTTATTACTTTTTCTTTTTTGTTCTTTTTTTCTCTCCCATAGTCTTTTCAACTGAGTGGTATTTTTAGTGTAGGGTTCCGGATTTCTGGATAGCAACCTGCCTCTTTGGGAGTCCATCACTTCTTATCACGCACGTCATTTCTAGGATCAAACTCTTTTGCATGAGTCCTGGAGCTACTTCTGCGGCCAGCTTTTTCTAGATTCGGTTTCAAAAATCTTTGGATCGTGCCTACTCAATGCCGTGTCAAGTACAGGCCTGGTCAACGGGGGAAAAAGTCGGCACGAGTAGGTCGATTGATATGGATACGGGACTCCCGGTCATCCTCAACCCTTTTTTCTGTCACACACCACTCACTATGCATAGACTTTGATTCTCGTTACAGTTTACAGCTGATAATCCTCATAGAAAACTTAAGAGATTATACACACCAAAAGGAGACGACTTTGAATAATCTGGCTAAGAAAAATTAGACAGGAAAAAGTAATGAAATTAAAATAAAACTTCCCCGAGGCAGTACCATAATTACAAGACCCACTGATTCCAAACTACGCTTGCATACCGAAATAAATTAATGATTCTAACAATTTGATTGAAAAAAAAAATTAAACATTTCGGGCAATTTAAAATTATTTAATATTATTTTTTGCACAATCACCAACAATCGCATGCTCTTGCTGTAGCCTACATTTTCTTTACTTGAAGTATTTGACGGATTTATTTTTACTCTTTTACTATTGATGTTTGCAATGCTCTTAGCTTTGAGGTTTTTCCCAATTGTCTTATCGAAGAAGGATGTGTCAGATTCAATATCACTAGATTTGAAGTGTAGCTATGTTTCCTGAAATGTATTTAAATGCAATATTAAAGTCCATAACACATTATCATAAAAAAGAGAGAGAGAGAGAGAGAGAGAGAGAGAGAGAGAGAGAGAGAGAGAGAGAGAGGAAGCAATCGGAAAATGAGGAAGCCAGAATTGAAAGTGAAGAAATCAAAGAGATAATGAAGTAATAGGTAGCAAGGGAAAAAAGTGTGAATACCCAAGTAATTTTGTAAACAGTTTGGTAATCTTTAAATTAAATCCTTACACAAGAGTCTGATATTATGTGACCAGTTCCACATGAACAATGTAATGCAATTATAATTATTACAACAGTGGATATAGTACTTCCCCTACTATTCCTGATAACGTGCAATCACTTATTTTTTTTTCTTCATCAGTATTTGGAAAGTAAAACACATACTTTCTGTCCATTTCGGTAACTCTCTTTGCAGTTTGGTACACACCACATAATAAGCTCTAGCCTGGATTCCAAAACAGTAAAATTTTCTGGAATAACAGCAGAAATATGGAAAGAAATAGAGCGCGACTCCTTTACTTAAAGCCTATAGTAGCAGTG
>NC_090734.1:44480720-44488220 GCF_036898095.1 Palaemon carinicauda
CCTTATTCTAGAAAGAAGGCAGTAGAGGCATTAGTCTCTACAACCCTAATTATTATACTAAACTATAATAATACGGTAGTCCTTCAGTCCATTCATACTCTCTCTTTATCTGCTAGTGCCACCAGGTACTAGCCTAGTCCGGTAGTATACCGGCAGAACTACAGTATAAGAGTATAGAGTAGCCAGTATTCCTGCAGTATAGCAAATACAGCAGCTAGAAAACTACAGTATATAACATACAGTTGTATGAATTTCCAACATACTCTGTGTATCCTTTTACAGTCCATTGTTGAGACCACTAAACTAATGTTGAGGTCAGCATTCCTTCAAAATTCTGATGTATCCTAGATCATCAGAACACAAGATTTTGCCCTACAATGTTAATATTTCAATTGTGGGGGAGTTGATGCTAGTATACGATGACTTCAGCTCTAAGTTATAGAGCTATTCCACCTTATATTTCCCCTTTAAGGAAATTTTTAAATATTAATATTGAGGGAGGTCAAAGCAATTGCATGGACAGGAAACACAGATATGTGCCTTTCCTATTTCCTTTCTAGCTTACTATCCTAAGCTATAGTTGTAATAATAATAATTACAATTAATGCATGTGAGATTATCAGTTGGATAAATTACCCTGTACTCATTTCACTCTTTCTTTCCTTACAGGAGGAGGCCATGGTGACGTGTGCAGTCATGTACTGCAAGCACAAAAGTAGGGACTATTGTGGCCAAAAGATGTGCAGGACTCATTCCGCCTGCTCCATCGCAACTGAAACCTTGAGGTATTGGGACCTGAAGGGTTGCACCGTGTGCTCGGCCTTAATGTCCGAAGGTTACGGTGATCCCAAGACATCGGAGTCTAGGGATACTGTGAGGGAAACGCTTCGAAAGTGGGTAAGAAGGTTCCAGAAGAACTCTCCGGGACCTTACCTACCAAGCGAGACGATCAGAAGCCTTCTGTTCCCTAAGGCAACATCCGACGCGGTTGTGCCTCAGGTACTGGTAGAGCCTCCCTGCATACAACTGTGGATTGAGGCTGACATTAATAAGGCTCTGGAAGGCATCGACATCCATCAGGAAAGGCTATCAGAGGTGTCATTGGAAACCGATAAGGATCTTCTTCAAGAAAATCCTAAAGAAGAGGTGGCCGAGCCACCCGAGGAGGAAGAAGAATCCGGATCGACAGAGACGGAAGACCCTCTACTGTCTGTGACAGCATATCAACCTGTGCTGTCAACTTCTTTGGCCTCAACCTCTCAACCAGAACTGTTGTTCCCCAAGAGCGAATCGTTCATGGCGCATATCCAGCTGATGATGGAAACTATGCGCAAGGAACAGCAGGAGATGAGAAAGTAAGTCCGGGAAGATCACTGTGCGGCCACTTCTCACGGCTCCCACAAGCGGCCCAGAGTCTCTGACTTACCCCAATGCTCAGAAACCAACCCCTGGAGGTATACGAAGTTCATGCCCATGATGAATGGGAAGCTCTATGTCTCGGATAAGACGGGGTTCGTACCCCTCGATGATCTCCATTCTGGCCGAACTTTGCGGCTTACCCGGAGTGTTTCATCAGGTTGAAGAACGAACCTGCGTCTAAAGAAGAGACGGAACCTAAGGAGGTCATGGTCTTCGATCATGACAAGGCACATGCTCTCATGATGAGTAGCCTGAAGAAAGCAGGTTACACAAATTCGAAGGTTTCTGCTTTGAGCATGAGGCACCCTACCTTCCTTGCTCCTTCCTCCCGAGCTTTTCTCTTAAAAAATTAAAGCTCTCCACTGCGTACTAAAATCAGTTGATGCGTGCAAACCATGCCCTACGGTAGAGGATCGTAGACCATTGTCTCTAGCCCTGCTTCAGGGCGAGAAGGACTGGAATGAGGTCCATCTAACCTTCTTGATCTCGAAGTTAGATCCAGATATCGCAGGAAAGTAGCTCAACGATAACCGGCGAAATTGTCGGACTTTCTTCTGCGAAGAGAACATGAGACAAAAGAGAGACTAGCCGCCTCTCTGTCTTTCCAGAACTGCATAGGGATGTGTGCAGGATTTTCAAGCACACCAGATATGTACACGGTCCTAGCCAAGATGCACATGGCTACACTAGTGAAGGACATATACGCTTTCGTGAAGGCTAGGAGGGCCTGTAGAGAGTACGTGTTTACCAATGCAACGGTTAAACATGAGCCCAGGAAGCTGATCACTTTGTGTGTCTGGGGCAAGGACCTCTTCCCAAAGGAAGTAGTCCAAGACGTAGTTGCTAAAGCCGCCGCGGAGAATAGGAACCTTTTCCAAATATGGGGCATGTCTTCCAAAAGGAAATCATCCTCTGTTGCTGGTCCCCAACACAAAAACAGGAAGACGAAGAAGCAGCGAGTGCCTCATAGACCTGCGAAACATCCCACTGTTACCATGACCACAGTGCCCCAAATGGTTGCTCAACCGCAAACCACTTTCCAGATGGTGACTCAGCAGTTAGTGGCCCAGTCACCAGCCTTTAACCCAGGCTTTGAGAGACACACCACCATCTTTCGCCCAAAAGGGTAGAGGATCTAGAGAGGTTCCTCAAGAAACCCCCTAAGGTTAGAGGATAACGAGGTCAGGGTAACAAACCCTCCGGATCATCCTAGCAATGAGATGCTCCAGATAGGAGGAAGACTCTCCCACTTTCGGGATCGTTGGGCCTTCGATCACTGGGCCCAAAGCCTAATCAAGAATGGAATAGGATGCAAATGGAACAGAGCTCCAACTTCTTTCCTCAATTTTTCCAACACTCCATCACATTATTGGAAGATTACACCTTAGAACTCTTGAACAAAAAGATCATAAAGAAAGCAAAGTCCTTCAAATTCAAGGGGAGGCTGTTTTGTGTTCCCAAGAAAGACTCGGACAAACTCAGAGTCATTCTAGACTTGTCTCCACTCCACAAGTTCATCGAGAGCAACAAATTCTGGATATTATCTTTACAACACATAATGACCCTGTTACCAAAAGGAGCATACACAGTCTCAATAAACCTAGCAGATGCTTACTAGCACCTTCCAACCAGCCACCCCCCTTCCTCCTACCTAGGATCCAAGTTACAGAAGACAAAGTATGTCTTCACAGACATGCCCTTCGAACTAAACATAGACCTAAGGATATTCACGAAACTTGCAGAAACAGTCGTACAACAGATACGCTTAGATGGCATTCAGGTAGCAGCATACCTGGACGACTGGCTGGTGTTGGCAGCATCCAAGACTCCTAGTCTACAGGCAGCCACGAAGTTGATTCAGTTCCTGGACCAACTGAGCTCCAAGATCAACTACAAGAAGTCTCACCTCTCTCTAGCTCAAAGAATTTCAATGGTTGGGAATCCATTGGAACTTGCAGTCACACTGCCTCTCCATTCCACCGAAAAAGAGGAGAGAGATCGCGGATTCTATCAAGAGACTACTGATATCCAACAAAGTTTCCAGACGCTAACAGGAAAGAGTACTGGGCTCTCTCCAGTTCGCAGCAGTAACAGACCCAGTGCTGAGAACACAACTAAAGGATGCGTCAGGAGTCTGGAGAAGATACGCATCAAACGCTCGAAGATATCAACAGAGATCAACACTAACCTTTTTGCGATCGCTTCTGAGTCCGTGGTCACAGGTCTTGTGTCTAGCCAGGACAATTCCCTTAAAACCACCTCAACCGTCAGTAATAATCCACATGGATGCCTCTCCGGAAGGATGGGGAGGTTACTCACATCAAAGGAAAGTACAAAAGAACTGGTCACACCAGTTCAAGACCTTTCACATCAACATTCTGGAAGCCATGGCAGTCTTCCTGACGTTGAAGAGACTATCCCCTCACAGATCAGCCCTCATCAAGTTGGTCTCGGACAACGAGGTGATATCAAAATGTCTGAACCGACAAGACTCGAGATCGCCCTACCTCAATCACATGATGTTGGCCATCTTTCGCTTGACAAGAATGACAAGCAGTTCACCTACAAGGGTTCCGCAATGTGACGGCCGACGCCCTATCCAGGCGAAAGCCGCCAGAGACAGAATGGTCCCTAGACGCACACTCATTCTCCTTCATCTTGGGAAAAGTCCCAGAAATGCAGATTGACCTTTTCACAAGGAGCGACAATAAGAAACTACCTTGATTTGTAGCCCCATACGAGGACCCTCGGGCAGAAGCGATGGACGGCATGTCCCTCGATTGGAACAGATAGAATCATATATATCTGTTCCCTCTAACAAATCTCCTGCTGAAGGTCCTCAACAAGCTGAGATCCTTCAAAGGGATACCAGCAGTAGTGGCCCCCAAATGGCCCAAGAGCTATTGGTTTCCTCTAGTCATGGAACTGAGGCTGAGGCTGTTTCCTCTACTGAACCCAGTTCTATCCCAACTGGTTCAGAAGTGGACTGTCTACGTTTCATCATTTAGAACCCAAAACCTACATCTTATGATTTTCTCGCCTTAGCAACCAAGATAAGGTTCTGGATCTCAAAAGACGGCATCGACTTTTTAGAAGAATACAAGACAAAGTCAACCAGAATATAATATAAATCGTTTTGGTAGAGGTGAGTCTCATTTGTCTAAGGAAACAGGCCGGCAAAAATCTCGATAGACTTCTGCCTGTCTTTTTACATTCACCTTCATGAAGAAGGCTTAGCCTCAACCACGATAACTACGTGTAAGTCAGCATTGACTAGACCTCCTCTCTACACTTTCCAGGTGCGGAACAAGACGATTTGGCGCTGACTCTTTGGCGCTGACGATTTGGGGCCGCCATTTTGGCGATGGACAATTTGGCACTCATTGTTTTGGCGATGAGCTGTTTTGGCACCAAGAAACAAACTTAAGGACCATCCGCAAATTTGGGTCGCGTTTAGTGATCACCTCATTACACCAAAGGTTCGTCTAATTTGAGAATTGTAATATTAAACGAGTTATTACGATATTCAAGTCTTGTTTAGTTATCACATAATTTTACCAGTGTCTCGTTTAGTGATCATCTCATTACGCCAATGGCTTGTCTGATTTGAGATATATAATAGTAAACTAGTTGTTACCATATTCAAGTCTTTTTATATTGGAAAACGATTTTCTTTAGTTTCTTGTACAGCTCATATCTTAAATGGCCGAAAAAACCTTAAACAATAGAGGCAAGCCAAAATTTTCACACAACGGATATATGTATGTGCTTGACAAATGTAGCAAAAGCAATCCTTCTCTCAAGTTTTGGAGGTGTGAATCAAAAAATGAGTGTAAAGGGCGTATTCATACTAAGAACCAGGAAGTAGTGAAAGAAGTAAATAATATTCATAAGCACCTGAAACAACTTGGGGTCCAACAATTGTATAATAATGACCCCGACTTCTCAGTAAAAGCCCAAATGATCGTTGCTTTACCTTTTGTACCTATTTCTCACATGGATGTTTAGATCGATGCTTTGGCGAAATATTTACCTGATGAACTCCAGCCTTTAATGAACTGGGTCGAAGATAATTATGTAGGAAGACCTCTGAGGAGGGGAAATGGCCGACGTTCACCACTTCTCCCTACAAAAATGTGGAATATGTATAGTCGAACAATATTAGGTGAGGACAGGACAAACAATCATGCTGAAACTACGCACAGGAAAATCTATGCAGAACTTGGAATGATCCACCCAGTTATATGGAAATTCATCGACGGCATAAAGAGAATTCAGAAAGGCGGCGATTCTTATGAACAATTAATGGCTGGGAATACTCTTGCTCGAAAACGCTATAAATACATTAAGACTGATGAACTATTTTAACTATAGTACAGCAGTTTTTTTCAAGAGAACCACTGGAATACTTACATGGTTTGGCATATTACTATGAAATGCATTAACATGTTGATGTAAATATTTCATTTTATTTAATTTTTGTAGCATTTTATTACTGTATTGCTGAAAATAAATAGAACCTTTTTATTTTTATGTTATTTTTTACCCATGCACTAAATATAAACACACACATGTATATATATATATATATATATATATATATATATATATATATATATATATATATATATATATATATATATATATATATATATATATTATATCAGATCAGAAAATTTTTAAGCTGGTGTCAAATGGGCTAGCGCCAAAATAACGAGCGCTAAAACAATTTAGCGCCAAAACGGCGGTGCCAAATCATCGTAGCTAAAAGAACGGCGCCAAAACGTACTGGACTCTTCCAGGTGGACTTGTCGAACGAAATCTTCAATAATATTCCGCAAGCATGCGCTAGACTTAAACCAGCAACCCATCCAAAGCCCATATCATGGTCCTTGGACAAAGTCACACACTACGATTCGAACTTGAACAACGAAGACCGTCCCCTAAAGTGATATTCTTGTTCGCTATAGCCTCAGGGGCTAGAGTTAGTGAAATAGTGGCCCTATAGAGAGATAAGGGCCATATTAAGTTCACAGAAAAGGGAGAGCTTAATCTTTTTTCCTATACTACCTTTCTCGCCAAAAACGAACTTCCCACCAAAAGGTGGGGTCCTTGGGGAATCTGCCCTCTGAAGGAAGATGTCTCCCTATGGCCAGTAGTCATATATATATATATATATATATATATATATATATATATATATATATATATATATATATATATATATATATATATATATATATATATATATATATATATATATATATATATATAATGTGGCGGGATGTTGCAAGGACAACCCCCACACCCTGAATCACACTTACTGACAATGGTCTCCACAAAACAAACTTTCCCCTTACGTAATCTACAACCAGACTCTTGGACAAAAGGACAAAACAAAACAAAACATAACCTTAAAACTATATTCTCAAAAACCTTACACTTAAAACTAGAAATCACCAACCATATTCCATAACCAAAAAAATAATCACAACTCAGTAATACAATCTTAACTTAACACAAAATAAACATTAATTAGAAAAAAAAACTTCTGCAATCAAATAAACCCTAACAAAACTTAAAAGCTAAAATATACCACAACCACAAACATAAACAGAAATATTTTATATATTTCTGAGTGGACACCTTCGTCCACACAAGGGCCAACAGTCTTTTAAAGGCAACTACCACAGCTTTGTGGTCAACAATCCACTGTGTGGCAAATTGCCACCACTGCCTCCCTAATTGGGGTCCTGGATGTCATCATCATCATCATCATCATCCGAAAATTCCTTCTTACAGCCAAGTCGTTACCAATTAAATCCAAATCTAAAATAGCAGTCAGTTCCAAGTCCCTTATAACAAGCCAGGTCATCAATCAATGTTCAAAATATCTCTCTCAAAGGAGGAATCGCAGCTTTGAAAATCAAAAAAACTTCCACGCTGGTCGAAAATATATAAATAGTTATCCAGCACTCACACAACTGCCTTAAGCTGCAGTCAAATAAAAAAAGCATTCGCTCCGAAACATTCACCACTGTCGTAACTTAACTAAAAAATGTAAACAAACAATCTCATTTG
>NC_090734.1:44493220-44498220 GCF_036898095.1 Palaemon carinicauda
TTCTTGTATATAACTATGTACACATTTTCAAGAATATCCTTAACAACTGGATCACTGTTCAGGATCAGAGATTGGCATTCACCAAGGATAACACAATATTTAGCACGCTGGTGTGGCATTAAAGTGTCTTTGTTGTTTGGCAAGTGTCCAATGACTTAACAGCTGCTGCAGTTCAAGCTGTTCAAACACAGCAAGAAATCAATGAAGTTACTATAATTTTCTCAAGCTTATGACCAAATGGTTTAACATGGTTAATTTCAAAGATCATTGCACAGGTATTATTAACAAAGATATTTGCAGATCACCTCGGACTATGGGATGTGAAACTATTGAGAGACTACAAGAAACATGGTAAGTTATTTCCTCGTATGCATGGGAAGGAGGTAAAGGTCGTCTTCGGAAAATAATTAAGCAGACTGTTAATGCTGTTACAATCAACACTCTGACTAATGCAAAAGGTGCTAAATATTTACTTTTAGAAAATAATTTTGAACATATCTTGCCTAGGATATTTGTTGATAAGCCTTAGAAAAGTTATTTGGACAGGCAAGAGAAAGAAGTGGTAGAATTTTTTTTTTTTATATACAGAGTGTATAGATATTACAGATGCTGCGAAGATTAGTAATCCACAAACTCTTACAAGGCATGGCATTATACCAGAAAAAAACATATCAAAATCTTTGTATATGTGTGTCAATAATTATTTAGAAAGAGTTCGAACTATTTGTTGCAATTTGCATAAGTAATAATGAGGAACTTCTTAAATCTAAGGACTCTTTTAAACATGAAGTTGTATAAATAGAAGGATATCTAGTCTATAAATTTTGTGAAAACTGATATGCTGAAGAGTATGACTAATAATTTTTCAAGTAATTTTTTTAATAATTTGGAAAAATGTGGATTAGCAATGCCCACTGCGTTTACTGTGTGTTTCGTACATGCAGCGTACATTATTCTTTCACATAATACATTAAGGTGTAATATATATTTCACAGAACTATATTCATCAATATATTCTCCTATAGCCCGCAATAATGTTTCATGGTTTTTTTAGCTAATATAATTTTGAAAGCATTTGTTACTAGTGATAAGAACATGGAGAATGTTGTAGAATGCCTTAAGCGTAAGGAAAAGCATTCCAGCTTAATTTAACCTTTTAGTTTTTATTATTGTTTATATTCTAGTATTTGATAACAGTTAAACTTTCGGTATACAGTGGATTTTAAATTTGTCATAAATGTAACCTTTGTTTTTATTTCATGATTCAGTAAACATAATAATAAATGCTAAACGTTTGGGAATTTTAGTTTGAATCTACAAGACAATCAAAATATATTTATTTTTCAGACCATTTATAAAAGAAACAAAAATATATATAAATGTTAATGTATTTTTTTTCAATAATCATAAACCGAATCATTTTAATGATCGGATCTACATTTATCACTTTAGATAACGTCAAAAAAAAAAATCATTCATTAATATCTTAAAGAAATCATCGCCAAAAAAATCAAAGTATCTGGGTAGTAAAAGTTGTTTACTACAAAGTAATTCAACTATGCACTTTGTAGTGAATAAATAAAAATTGCAAAGTTCACTCCACTCTTCCCCTAAAAGGGTGAAAACGAAATAGAAAAGTTATTTTAGGAAAAACTAGAATTTATACAGTTATTAAAGGATTAATCAGATTTCTGAACATGGATATAACCAAATGGTATAGCTCTCTGAAGTGAAAATACATGGGAAAAACATGTGCGACTCATAATTGTGGCATGAATCAAGTTGTAACTACCGAACATGGTGGTGACAACTACTTCCAATTAATATCTTCATGGTTTTAAGAATATGTTTATTGCTTCAACCACGTAAGTACCTATAAATCTATATAGCAATGTATTTTTTTTTAATTCTAGGTATGTATCCATGGTAAGCATGTGTACAAATTAAAACTCTTGGTAATCGAGTTCATTGTTTTTATTTTATTTTCTCTGAAGATGCAAGATGGGATAAAAATTCTGCCAAGGTGTGTTTTCCCTTTAAGATACGTTCGCTTCGTTCGTTATTCTAAGAGTCAGGAATATAAAACATTCGTGAAAGCTGTGATATGGACTGATATGAGGGAGGCAACCTGTTTAAAAGTACATATTCCTATTGGTGACTCAAATCTGCGGGTAACCCATTGTATCATAAATCACGATTCTTTCTTAATTATCCTTTACTAACTTTGGTAATAATACATATATGATATATATGACATTTTATAGATCTTTGAATTAAAATAAGAAAAAAAATTCATAAAACAAAACGTAGACCACAACCATCAGGATATGAAAGCCGTAAGTATAAAAACTAACACTGAAATCTGTATCTTATATCATATCACATGAAGTTTATTAGGAAATAATGGGATAGCTGTTAATGGTTGGAATTGTTATATAAAAGATGGGGAAAAGGATTTCTATTAACTTGAGAGAAATATGATAACAATGGCTTTCTTACCAATACTGTTTTCCATATAAAATGTTCTACTTATTACAATCAAACAAAAGCCTCCAAGGAAACGTACTTACAAGATAACCTAAAGTTAGGTGATGGTGTAAGTGGTTATGTAATAATTATGTCTCTTTATACGAACAGGATAAATCAATGATATTTCTAAATATTTTCATTTATATATTACTATTTTTTAACAGTAAATTGGTTATGGATGAGGTTTACAGACTAAGTCAAGGGGTTAAGAAAAATCTGCTACAATTACTTTGAAAGGAAAACCACGGACTGGAAATATATTGATTGGGTGAAAAACAAAATCAATGGACTAATAAATAAAAACAAAGGGTGATAGTTTATATTAAGAGACTACACCTAGGCTTTACCCAAAGCCAGTGCCAATCACATTTATTTATGTTATTCTTATCATTTCACATTTCTACTACGGTAAGCTATGCTACAGTAAATCCCTTGTTATTTAGCAGTAAGAAAAACATTTGACAACCATTTCAATGTCTATGAATTTTCCTTTTGAGACAGTTATTTGGAATAAAGTATATTACTAAAACTTTACGAAATAAAAAACTTGATTTTAAGCTTGAAGGAATCCTAAAATGATACGATGTTTATATTAACCATAACTATAAGTATCTGACAATTTCCATTTTCTGACTTCAAATAATATTTCGATTAGTTTATGACATTTTTCACATTATTGGAAAAGAAGACACACAAAACTGAAATTTGACAGTTTGATCTTTGAATTCTTGTAGTATATAAACTAATGCAGTTTTTAAATTGCTCTGATAATTGAATAAAAGTATAATTGGATTAACTAAGCACAAAAATCTTGAGTACAATAATCTATCGATAAGTTAATATGGTACTTTTCCTTTCAGAATCTCCCACACAGAAATGTCTCATTTAGATTGTAATTCCTCTCGGTTTTCCTTAAGTGTTGCTCTTGTTTTCTATGGCCATCTTCCAAGTGCTATTCTTTAGATTTGGTAGGCAATTCTTCTTTATTTTCTTTTTACCTTTATTAAACATAAAAAAAATCACAAGGGTACTTTATCAGAGTGACAAATTACTTACGTTAATGAACTAAATACAGTTGCCTCCTGGTGCAAACAGTAAAGCTAGTAAGAAAACAAAAGCTAAAGGCACTTTCCGTATTGCAAAATATTCAAATCAGTAATGTCATGCAATGCTCCATGTTACCGAATAATTTATTCGTGTTGAGTGCGGGTTTAGGTCGGGGAGTAGAGAGTGGGTGGCTCTGAGAAAGTATTGAAATGTTAAAATATTTACCAAAATAAATGTTCATGAACTTGCTGGAAACATAACTGACGGTGACTTTCACTTAGAATCAATACATAAATGCACAAACAAGTATTGTTATTGAGTCTCATTATGTGCCAATATTGGTACTTTTTGGCAACCTTTTGCGTATATAGTGTATAGTTTATGCGTGTTCAATGCATGAACAGGATGCAAACAATGCTTCACTGAGCGTATGTCTTAAATGGCACGCTTTTAGATAATGTATGAGGCCAATTTCGAGAATATCGTGCAAGTGTCAAGACAGGTTACATTTTCTTCCCAGCCAAGTTTGTAGTCTTTTCAGAAATTTTGGATCAACTGTTTAATATTAGTCTTTCACTGTTTACTATCACCTGCGTATCCCTTCATTACATTTAGGCAAAGGTCAGGCCATAATATTAACAACAGTCTCAAAAGGATCACTCGAAGATATAATGTTACAAAAAAGACACCTGAAATCTGACAATCGTGTTAGCAAAAGACATATCTTTTTCACGTCACTGCATGTTTTGGGCCAAAAGTTTGTCCTACTCATACCGTTGAAGCATTGTATTTACTCCCAAATTCCCATGATCATTATGTGGTAATTTCTTTGTTACTCTGCGAAGCTCTCTAAGGATTACTTATTGTTTGATAATATAACCGTCGATAACTGACTTGGAACAAATATAACGAGACTACCTCATCTTATAGACCTGAATTTATATAATAATAATGATGATGATGATGATTATTATTATTATTATTATTATTATTATTATTATTATTATTATTATTATCTGAGCTACAACCCTAATTGGAAATACAAGGTACTATGAGCTCAAGGGTTCCAACAGGGGAATTATAGTCCAGTGAGTAAAGCAAATATGGAGATAAATAAACTCCATGTGATGTAATGAATGATTAAAATAGAGTATTTCAAGAACAGTTACATTTAAATAATTCTTTAATATACAAACTATAATAAACTAAAAAAGAGAAATTTTATAGACTAGTGTCAACGAGTGTATCCATAAACAAGATATCTCTCCCCGACGACAGTTGAATACCATGGAATAGAGGCTATGTCACTTTCTGTGACTAGAAAACAATGGTTTGATTCAGGAGAGAGTCCCTTCCACCCTTACTGATATGAACGTAGAAACTGAGCAAATACAGTAGTAGTTAACCCATTAAGGGAAGAGGAA
>NC_090734.1:44515720-44518220 GCF_036898095.1 Palaemon carinicauda
TAACTTCCATTAGGTATTTCAATAGAAGAGTAGTGGAGTTTAGTGTCTCAAAGATAAACTTTATTTACTATTTTTTTTTGGGGGGGAGGGTGTGGCAAAGCATAAAAACGTCTGACTTTGTACTAATTAGTATCATAAGCTCAGAGCATCATAAACAGAGTGTAAGATCACCTTTTCTTGAGCAAGCACTT
The DNA here is from genome assembly GCF_036898095.1 of Palaemon carinicauda. Lineage (NCBI taxonomy): Eukaryota > Metazoa > Arthropoda > Malacostraca > Decapoda > Palaemonidae > Palaemon > Palaemon carinicauda. Next base: position 44,515,912 of record NC_090734.1, read on the forward strand.
ACTAGTAACAACTTTATATGGGAAGCTTAAACATACCCAAACAGTTAAGATTGTTTTTTTTCTTTTAGCATTACCTCTAAACTCAAAGTCACTACATTCAAATCGGTAGTTATGTCTGTGAAAAATGCTGGAGAACCAAATTTAATGAAGTCTATATTTTGTATCTGAGTTTTGTATAAATCAGCATTGTGTGCCTGTTCAATTTGAATAAAAGAAAGAATATATTACCAAATTGCAAAAATTTTAAAAAACTAAAAAATCTGGAAAATTTCCCCAGTACTATGCTACCTGATTCTTGAATGCAAACGTTCATCACTAAATTCTTCATTGAATTCTTCCAAGGAAAGATAGAAATGTTATGTGTCATTGGGACTGATTGCCACCTCTAATTATATTCACTATCTTGACCTCACAGTTCATAACATCAATCATCTGTAATTCCTTGTCACATAATGCTTCTTGGTAGATAATGCCGTGCAATGTGATATAATCAACTCCCACATTACAGCCAGCCAAAGCTCTTGCACCATCTCTTACAATATAAGAAAATTTCTTAAATCCTTCATATTCATTGATAACTGACTAAGGTGCAGCATATATATTTGAGCTTCATATGCCACCACGCAAAGAATCCATCTTAACCCTCTCTTTGTGTACTACTAAATCCTCGCCCATAGAACACGTGAATACAAGCAATTGTAGGACGGTTGGCCAGGGCACCAGCCACCGTTAAAATGCTACGGCTAGGGAGTTAATAGGCGACTTTCCTCTTGGTAAGGTTAGAAAAAACTCATTAGCTATGATAGGTAGTTCTTATGGGAGAAGGACACTTCAAAATCAAAAAAATCTTCTCTAGGGTTAGTTAATGCCAAAGCATCTGTACCAGGATCATCCATTGTCATCGGGTAGAGGTATCTTGCTTAAGGGTACACTCAGGTGTGGTCTTTTAAATTTTTAATCACCATCTTGTCTTTTTTTCTTTTTTAAAGTTTTCATAGTTTATAAAATAAGTGATCTGTTTTACTTATGTTACTGTTCTGAAAATATTTCATCTTACTTCTCCTGTAGTTTGAATATTTACTTGTCTCCTTTCCTCACTGTGCTGTTGTCCCTGTTGAAGCCCTGTGGTTTATAGCATATTGCTCTTCCAACTATGGTTGTAACCTTACAATTCTTTGTCATAGAGAGCCACATTATCTATGTATCTATTGTAGTGAGCTAAGTTCATTGACAGTTCAACTGAGTGTTTAAAATACCCGTGCAATACTACTTGCAAAAACCTGATATATAGTGAAAAATACGTCAGGCGTGTTCCGTCAGTCGGATCATCGGATGCCATAGTAAGACAACAAAAATTTTATTTTTATTAAACTAAATTAAATACACTAATCAGAGATATACTTGTGTTATTATTAATTATAAGTGTATGAGAAATTGTTCCTATGAAAATGATGAACATTGAAAGGTGTTTTCTATTGCGAAAATTATGCATTTAAATATAGACATGTGAAACCAAGAAGAAGCAGAAGTACCCATTCTTAACCCTATGTTACCTGTTTGATAACTGAGGCTCTTTTTTCCTGTATGACTATCTTATATATATCTCCTTTACCCTGAGTCGAACTCGAATTTATTCTCAAGCCACAATCTCTCATGAATAAATACTGCTCTTTCCAAGCCAAGGACATATTCTTTTATTAGGATTCTTGTGTAAATTTTTGTGAAATATATTTGATTAAATTTTTTATAGGTATTTCCTGGGGGGATATCGTATATATATATATATATATATATATATATATATATATATATATATATATATATATATATATATATATATATATATATATAGATATGTATATATATGTACACACACACTCCCATATATATATATATATATATATATATATATATATATATATATATATATATATATATATATATATATATATATATATATATATATATATATATATATATATATATATATATATATATATAAATATGTATGTATATATACATACACACACACACACACACACACATATATATATATATATATATATATATATATATATATATATATATATATATATATATATATATATATATATATATATATATATATATATATATATATATATATATATATATATATATATATATATAGTAGACCCTCGGGATATGGCGTCCCCATATATATATATATATATATATATATATATATATATATATATATATATATATATATATATATATATATATATATATATATATATATATATATATATATATATATATATATATAT
>NC_090734.1:44523220-44535720 GCF_036898095.1 Palaemon carinicauda
GGCCTCATCCACTGAGTTCCTGAATACTCAATAGAAATGTTATAGTAATGGCATCATGACTTCCCTGAATGTGGAATCCCACTTCACAAAGGTTCCTGTGGGGGAAGTCATTGACCTGATCTTGGAGATAGCCTACAGGGACCCATATACCCCTATCTAGAATATCTTTGTGAAGCCCCTTCACACCCTTCAATACATATGTACTAATAGGACCCCTTTTACCGCCCACCTTGTCCATATTTACACCCAGATGGTGCTGGGCTCACCTCTTGGTGTGCTCCTCTTGAAGTACTATATGGGTGTTGTCCAGACGTTTACATGAGGTATGTAGTTAAATCCTTCGTAACGTCACCCGCCGCTCAGGACATTGAAACACTTTGTAGGACGTTTGAGAAGTGTAGTTTCTCTAGTTTACGATGGAAAGCAGCAATAACAGAGATATGATTTTCCTTGATGTACTCATCTCTCCTAATACTGCCATACTGGGCACCACCGTCTATACTAAACAAACGTAACTTTGGCTTACTCCTGAATGCGGCTAGCCATTGCCCTGCCAAGTACAAGGCCTTCTCCATCAAAGCCTATATATGCAAGACCATCTCATAGTTCTTCTCTTGTGCTGACAATCATGCAGAAATTGAAAGTATCAAGGGGTAAACAAGGACAAGCCACAGCATGAGTATACACACTGGAATATTATGCATAAAGACCACCTGAAGGACGAGAAAGCTATGGGGATATAGCCAGAAACAATATCTCCCCTATTGGATGAAAAAAGAGAGATTGAACAACCGATCCACTATCAAACCGAAAAGACTAAGTCTCTCAGGATGAGAAAATAGCCCTAATCTGCCGATATATGACTTTCTTAGATGGATCAATGTAGTTTACTCAAACCTCTGCCCTGTTAAGAGATGCCCTTGAAATTACATATCGATGGCTACTATGCAACTGTTTGAGTAACTGTATTACCACGTCCAGCAAGGTGCCATTAACCCTGGATAGGTACGCTCCTCGGACACCCCTTTTAGGGTATACTCGGACGCGCGGGACCCCGACGCCAAAAAGAATTCTTGAAAAATCAGTTTTTGCAGTAACCTCCTTTTTTCTTTTGCCAAAAAAAACTTCAATGAATGCTTAAAACAACTGTAAAGATAAATACTACTCATCTGCAGAAAAACTATTTATTATAAATATTTTAAAAAATTAAGTAGAAAAAAAAGACCTTACATAAAAATTCATAAAAAAAGTTTATAAATATATACACAAATCATTTTAGGAATTGATTCTTGAATGTTTAGGACACATCTTGATGTATTTTGGATGAAGTCAGACCCATGGAGGTGAAGATCTGAAATGAGAAAAAAAGGTTAACTTTTTTTGGCCAAAAAAATTTGTCCAAATTTCATGAATTTTGTTGGGTACCCAAATGAAATAGGAAGTGGCTAATTTTTTTAGGGAATAAACATATGTTATCCTAAAATAGAAATATGTAAAAAAAAATCTTCATTATTTTGTAAATTACATTTATATCAGGGGCCATATCTAAAGGTAATTTTTTGAGTACTTAGAAATTTCGTAAAAAACTACATATATTTAATATATAATATGATATTTATGCAGGTAAAAATATACCAAAATATCACAAATTCTATAGGGAACAAGAATATATATAGATAGGGCAACTTACGCTTCGGATATGTCCACAAAATGGCCGCCAACCACACTGACTCAGACTCCCTAATCTGCCACTTGAAATGTAGGAAGGGTATGTCAATTTCAAGGTGTTATTTACTAATCTAATTATTCTTGGATATGCATAAAAATTGTATGGTGGGTTGCTGGATAATTGTCGATTATATTACGACTATAAAATTCAAATTCTGACCCCCAAAATTTTTTTTTGATGGGATATAAAATCGAAAAAAAATGTAAAACAATATAATATTTTAGCTAAAAAAAATTGATGATATTCAATCAAAAAAGAAGTAAACAAAATTTTCCGACAAAAAAACATCTAGAGGAATCATTACTCTGTGATAGTTCCTTAGTACGTAGTAATTTTGAAAGAAATGGGAAAAAACGAAAAAGTGGCAATCACCGGAAAATCGAACACATACCTATATATACGCCATATCTGGCTAAAAAGAAGATAGGCATGGGTAGCCAGATCATCTAGAAACACTTTCCAACACTATAAAAATACAAGTTTTGCGACACTACTTGCTAATTCCTTACGGTAACATGACTAAGCAAAAAAATGCAAAACAAATAAAAAGGGGCACTCGGCGAAAAATGGCTAACATTCTAATATACGGCATTTCAGAAAAAAAATTCAGCCACGTGCTAGGCAAACCATCAAGGCATATTTTCCGACAAATAAACATCTAAATGAATCATTACTCTGTGATAGTTCCTTAGTACGTAGTAATTTTGAAAGAAATGGGAAAAAACGAAAAAATGGCAATCACAGGAAAATCGAACATATACCTATATATACGCCATATCTGGCTAAAAAAAAAAAAAATAGGCATGGGTAGCCAGATCATCTAGAAACACTTTCCAACACTATAAAATTAAAAGTTTTGCGACACTACTTGCCAATTCCTTACGGTAACATGACTAAGCATAAAAATGCAAAACAAATAAAAAGGGGCACTCGCGGAAAAATGGCCATTCTAATATACGGCATTTCAGAAAAAAAAAATTTCAGCCACGTGCTAGGCAAACCATCAAGGCACATTTTCCGACAAATAAACATCTAAATGAATCATTACTCTGTGATAGTTCCTTAGTACGTAGTAATTTTGAAAGAAATGAGAAAAAACGAAAAAATGGCAATCACAGGAAAATCGAACACATACCTATATATACGCTATATCTGGCTAAAAAAAATAGGTATGGGTAGCCAGATCATCTAGAAATACTTTCCAACACTATAAAAATATAAGTTTTGCGACACTACTTGCCAATTCTTTACGGTAACATGACTAAGCAAAAAAATGCAAAACAAATAAAAAGGGGCACTCACGGAAAAATGCCCAACATTCTAATATACGGCATCTCAGATAAAAAAAAAAAAGACATGCAAGTGTTAGCCCAACCATCAAGGCACACTTTCTAACATAAAAATGAAAAAAAATCAATAATGTACGGCAATTCCTTACTACGTAGTAAATTTTTACAAATATTAAAAAAAACAGAAATTAGCAACCGCAGTTAAATACCCAATATACCAATAACTATGTCGTATCTGACAAAAACAAAGTCACGCATGGGTAGCCAGATCATCTACGCACACTTTCCAACACTAAAAAAGCAAAAGTTTTACGACACTATTTGGCAATATCTTACGGAAAAATGACTTGGCAAAAGAATTAAAAAAAATGAAAGAGGGGCACTCGCGGTAAAATGCCCAACATTCTAATATACGGCATCTCAGATAAAAAAAAAGACATGCACGTGTTAGCCCAACCATCAAGGCACACTTTATAACACATAAACATGAAAAAAAAATCATTAATATACGGCAATTCCTTACTACGTTGTAAATTTTTACAAATATTGAAAAAAAACTGAAATTGGTAACCGCAGTTAAATACCCAATATACCAATAACTACGTCGTATCTGACAAAAACAAAGTCACGCATGGGTAGCCAGATCATCTAGACACACTTTCCAACACTAAAAAAGCAAAAGTTTTACGACACTATTTGGCAATATCTTACGGAAAAATTACTTGGCAAAAGAATGAAAAAAAATTAAAAAGGGGCACTCGCGGTAAAATGGTCCTCGTGGTGATGAACGACATTTTAACTAAAAAAAAATCATGCACATCGTAGCCAAACAATCCACCAAGTCTTTCCACAACTGATAACCTATACAAGTTGCACCATTCTACGACAATTTCATAATACGTAATAACTTTGATAATTATGCAAATTACCTTAGAAGGGTAAACTCGGTCGCGCTCGACCCCGACGCGTCTCAGAAATCGGGGAAGGAGTACAGCTACAGCAATGCACATCTGGACACTACTAGAGCGTGTAGGCGAGACACCTACTGCAGGTCGATCACCCACAAATTCAGTCACGGTGGTGAGTCACGTGAGAAAAACCTTTTTTTTTGACGCTCGGGGTCGCGGACGACCCACCATACCGTTCCAGGGTTAAAGCATAGGGCCTCCAATCCCATAACATCAAATTGGAAGTGATTATTAAATAAACCATAATAACTGGCACCACCCCTTACAACAGAAGTGTGTAAATAATTGAAGTACTTTTTTTACAATGAAAGAAACTCCTTCCTAATACTAATAAATACAGGTTTTTCCTCCCCTTCTGCAGAAGGACATACATTCAAAGACCGAATACTGGCCCACTGAACACGAGAACCAAAAAATAAAATGACCCAAAGCATTGCCCAAACAGCATTACCACAACTGAGATCATGGCAAGTGCATCCGCCAACCATATTCTTGCCATCTGTGGACAGAATGGCAACTCATCACCTAGAAGAGAGTAGAACGGTAGCCATTCCAGGCAAGTGCCTCAGCTAATGATCATTTACTGCCCCACATATGTCACTATTTGCTTCGCCCCTGGCCCTGGAGATAGCCAACAAGAATTCGTCACCTCTTTCCACAGACAAGAGTTTCTTATATAAGGACATTGCCAGCACTAATTCGGCCACTCCAGCCTGAGGAAGGCAGTTGATACCTGTCAAAATGTGCCGCTGTACACCGTATGTTTTTTACCTACTTTGTAAACTCTATAATAAACAATATTTAGACATACCTTGGATTTACCTACCCTATGATGAAGGATGATTTTTTCCTGTTACCGATAGAGTAGAGTAATGGTGAAAAGAAAATCATCAGATTTATTTAGATGATACATTACAAAATCAACGCTACTGAGACCACTATTATATTCAATGAGATAATGCCTTTATGGAAGTTCTACTACCAAAGTAACAATTATAATAACAACAACCACAATAATAATAATAATAATAATAATAATAATAATAATAATAATAATAATAATAATAATAAAACAGATTCAACTTTATGTTCAAATTGTGGCCTTTTGGTGCTATCAATTAAAAAAGATTCAACTATATTTCATTGGTTATAGTCATTAAAATGGATTATTTTACATATTCCAGAATGGCAAATTCTATGTCTAAATTGTAGCCAAACCTAGGACAAGGTGTTATTAAGAGATCCCCTACAGAAGCCTATCTTAGGTTTGATTCATTTTCACAAATTCCTTTGTAAAATTTGCCGATATAGGAAAGTTTACCCTCTGAACGGAAAAGAAATACAATTTTACAACAAAAGAAACACTCTGGTAAAACCTAGGAACATATGAGCTGGGCTACCCTTATATCTACCTTTTTTGGCGTAGATGCAACATTTCCTCCTTTACTTAAACAAGATATCTGTCTCAGTTTCTGTCCAAAAGAAAGGCCTCCCTTCTGACTGATATGTTTGACATTAAGCACGGTAATGACAAACTTGATCTTTCTCATTCCTGTTTTTCTGAGGCTAAACTAACTACTGTAGTATATTTTTTTTCGATATCTTGAAAAATAAAACTCTCTTGATGGACCTTCATACTCCTGGAGTGTAGATACAAATGGTTTTATTCATTTTTATCAAAAAAGATTGCAGATTTCTTATCTCCCAAGATATATATTATTTCCTGCAGGTTAGCAAGAAACTATTTGTAAAGCATTTGTTGAAGAATTGGTAACATTACTGCGTTATGTAATTCGATACGTGGTGGCTCAGGTCCAGCTGATTACTGCCTAAGTTCCATAACTCCTATTTCATCCAAAGTTTTACAACGTCTTTTGGTAATAACAATATACAGGTTTGCTTAAGATAATTGTTTGTTCCCAAGTTTCTTATTTTCCTTTTTTAAAAGCCCAGGAACATTTGCTGGCCTTCTTAAAATCTCCAAAATTGTACAGAAATCCCTTCATTGTGGTCGGCACGTTTGTATGATTTGCACTTATTTTAGTGCTGCCTTTCATCGTATTAATCATAAGTCAGCTCTTTTCAAACTCATACAGTTGGGAGAAGGTGGGTCATTTCTTAGCATCTATACTAAATTTTTAGATCATAGTTTTCAAAGAATTGTTGTTGATGGGCACAATAGTGATTATAAAAATATGATGTTTTGTGTTCCTCAGGGTAGTGTTCTTAGTTCACTATTTTTCACACTATATGCACATGACAAGGGGTTTGACCTAGAAAAAAAAAATGCGTTTCATATGCAGATGGTGATACACTCTTTGCATCAATTCCATCCCCTGAATGTCGAACTGGGATAGCTGAAGCCTTAACAGATATCTACCTGCAATTAGTACAAAGCACAAAATATGAGGCAAAAAATTCACTCATAAAAAAACTCAATATATAGTTGTAATTATGTCGAGGACAGTAGCTCCTTAACATCAGGAACAGTGGCTCCTTTATATCCTTCTCTCAACATTGATAACGCTCCAATATTCAGACCCAATATTACTTAGTATTCTAAAAGTTTTATTCTAGTTGTGGCCAAGTTATAAAATGATATTCCTAATCAGGTAGTTGAGTCTGTAGAACTTAAAAAACTCAAACTTTCTGCCAATGGTTTTATGTTGAACAGTGACATAAGTATCTTTCTATAGTTTACATATGAAACATCTATTTCAATGTTGTCAGTGTTCTTAAAATATTGTATTTTGTTTGTTGATTACTACTCACATAGTTAAATTATTTCCTTTCCGAGTTAGCTTTCTCTTCGTAAGTGAGAGGCGGGGTGTATGCTACTAACTTTATTTTAACGGAGAGCATAGTTTATATGCAACAGGTTAAGGACAAAAAATTCACAAAAACTCTGGCTTAAACAGGTTGTGAAGTGCAGAGGAAGATATGCAATGATAAGAAAATACCTTTACAGTGTATGGGGGTGTTTTTAAACATGTGCAGTACTTGGCTCCACCAACTAAAAAAATACTGTAGGCTGGTCATATTATTTGAGATATACAGGTGGAGAGTGTCTTTTTTGTCACGCATGTTGAGTAAGGAAACTATCGGATTGCAGCAGATCACGCGAAAAGGGCCTGCGTAAGGGGGTGCTAGCAATGGATTGCTATTGTTAGACCACAAGAAAACAAGAATTACAGAGTTTAAATCTGCCGGTATGTGTTGCTTACCTGGTGGCATGTAAGTCTGGCGGCATGGAGTGCATTTTCCCACAACGTGATATAGGCATTGGAGATTACTGGTGGAGGTTGCAGATAAGAAAAAAAAAATCATTGACAATCACCAATGGGTTGCTATATACCATCTCAGCTGCTAAAACATCAAGGGTGTTTTAGGAGTGGTCAAAGTTCAAGTACGACTTGGGGAAGCTCAGTAAACAAGTAGGAGTAATTTCGGCACGACATCGATACTACTTTGAGGATGCGATGAAAACGTTCAACCATTTCATTGACTCTAGGGTTGCAAGCAGCTGTCTGATGTAGTTTGATTCCCAGGATGTTTTATAATGATGTCAACAATTGAGAGGTGACAGTGGAATCCCTGTCTAAAGTAATTTGCTCTTGGATAGCAAATATCGCTCTCAACCCAGAAAATGAAGCAGATGTATATGAGGCAGACGTTGAAGTTGCACTCGAAATGGATTCAGGACAACGAGTGGAGCAGTCAATGATGGTAAATTGGAAACAATGTCCTTATAATGTGGATAGGGAACCTAATACATTGACGTGAATATGGGCAAACTGACACCGAGGTTGAGAAAAGATGCTTACTCCTGATCCTGTATCAATGTACTTTTGAAGTTTGGCATAAATTGTAGTAGTAGACCCAATCATTAGCATCCTCAGTAATACCATGCAAAATGAACTTCGTCTTCAGTGGCTTTGCAGTAGATCGGTGCGAGTGATATGAAAGGTCGTGAAAGAAAACAAAAACCTATCAGCGCATTGGAGTAGGTATACATAGTTAAGATCTACCAGTGCTGACGTCTTACCTTATGCTTGTTGCCGTATTCTATGTTTGGGTTTCCCCAGGTCCCTCAGTGTGAGGCAACTCGTATATCCACCAGAGAGTTGCTAATGCATCTTCCGGTGTATTTTGCATCTTCCAGTTGAGAATGGTCTGGGATGCATCTTAGGTATTTATCGAGCTAATTCTTAACCCTGGGTAAGTTAACAGACCCCAAATCTGGAACCAGGTGCAGGCGAAAAGCAATTTCTAACAGGTTTCATCCTGTTGCCCTGTCTGTGGCGTCGTTCTCGAGGTGCGCCGCATAAGACTTTGTTATAATACATTAGGGGTAGGACTTACAAGTCGGAGCTTCAGATACTCGCAGAGATGTAGCTCTTCAAATTTTTTTTGGTATCAATTTTGGTACCACACTAATAAACTGTATTGATAATTCAATTTCGTATGCTTTTACATGTCGCTAAATATCTCAGAGTGATATTAATGAAAGTTAAAGAGATTTTCACTGAACATTGGTGAATAGTGTCGCTATGCAGTGATGTTGCCATCTTTGTGTTAGGCTGCCGGATGTTCAAGTATATAGAGGGGGAAACTGAAAAAAAAAATGCAACTTTTCAGGTTGACAAAAAGCAGAGGGAATTCCCTTTTGAGAAAAGACTCGGCGAGATTTTGGAATCTCTTAGTGATTTTAATAATATTGAGTGTGCTGATGACATGTGTTTTTATCAGAAATATGGTGACGTGGCCCAGGTGGACACCATCGACCAGGGAAGTGTAAGCAATTTTTTCCCACTCAGCACTCTCCTATTCGACCCCATATAGCAGCTCTTCGGAAAGTGAGCCTCCATTTCACCTTTCTTCTCATTTTCAAAGATAGAAGAGAATACAATTCCCTATGAAGAAGGTTAAGAGGCCTGTATCATGCGACGATGGTGACGACAACGATGTAGATAACCCTCCCATGACCTTGACCCCCTTCAGGAGCCCGTCAGGGAAGGTCCCCATCTCCACCAGTGTGCCATCAATCAGTGCTACAAGAGTGTTGCCACCCCCAGTGCCTTTTTCAAGTGCCATCCCAGTGCATTTCTCAAGTGCTACTCCACTGCCTTCAACAAGTGCTACACCAGTGCCTTCGAGTGCCACCCCAGAGCCTTCATCGAGTGCCACGCCAGTGCCCATTTTTAAGCCTAGGAGCTTGAAAATTGGCATGGATGCTGCCATGCCAGTCAACTTTATTATGCAGTTCTCCAAAGTTACTTATGTATAATGTAAATATCTTCTACAGATTATTTTCTATATATTTATACTTTTATATACTTATTTTTCTAAATTGTCTAAAATAAATATTTAAAACGAATGGCTTTTAATTTACTCCTAACATATTATTGAGGAATGAATATTGTTAAATAAGAAACTTAAGGATTGGAAATATATTTATTAATAAGGAAGTTATATGGTCCGAATGTTGAGGTCTCATTGGTACCACATTGGTAATGGCGTACCCGCTTTGGAACTTAACCAACCCAGGATTAAACACACCTACACTCACTCCTGATATGTTTCTTAGTTGAGCTGGCAGCGCATTAAATAGTCGCTGCAACATTGATGCTGGTACGTAGTGGATTAATGTCCGGTGCGCCTTCCTTACTTTTCCTGGTATAGTTCTGGGCCCTATTAATCTACTTCGGCTTGCTCTTTCTGATATTTTTAGCTCCATGATGCTTTCAGTATTTCCTTCGATTTGCTTCCATGCTTGTATTATCATGTAGCATTCTCTTCTCCTTTCTAGACTGTACAATTTTGAAAATTGCAGTCTTTCCCAGTAGTCAAGGTACTTAACTTCTTCTACTCCAGCAGTAAAGGACCTTTTATACTCTATTTGTGCAATATCCTTTTGGTAGTGTGAGTACCATATCACATTGCAGTACTTGATTGTATTACGTACATAAGTTTTGTAAAGTTTAATCATGTATTCAGCTTTTCTTGTTTTAAAGTATCTGACTAGCATTCCCATTTTTACTTTACATTTAGTCAACAGTATTGCTATTTGATCGTTGCATAACATATTCCTGTTTAACATTACACAGAGGTCTTATATTGCTTCCTTGTTGGTGATTGTCTCGTTATTAGGTCCCCTGTATGCATATACCATTCCTTTTCTGTTTCCATAATTTATTGTTCCGAATTTATCGGAGTTAAATACCATCCTATTTATCTTTGCCCATTCATAGATTTTGTTTAGATCTCTTTATAATGAGTTCCCATCTTCATCAAAAGTAATATCTCTACTTATTCTTGTGTCATCGGTGAAACCTCTCACTACAGAGTCTTTAACATTATAGTCTATGTCTGATATCATAATAACAAACAGCAATGTAGCTAATACCGTACCCTGTAGCAGGCCAGATATCACCTTGAGCTTTATCTCATTTCTCGTCATTTGCAATAACTATCTGTTTTCTGTTTTGCAGAAATTCATTTATCCATTTCCCTATCTTTCCCACAATATTATGTTTTCCCATTTTTTTCTCTAATATATTATGGTCTATCTTGTCAAAGGTTTTTGCAAAATCTAGATAGATCACATCTGTGTCATTTTCATTTATCATATTTTTTTATATGTTTTCATAGTGTGCTATCTGTTGGTTTTGTGTACTTTTTTCCGGGGACAAAACCATGTTGACCTATATCAAATAAATTATTCTTAACCTAATGATTCATTATTTTCTTTTTTATTGCCCTTTCATACACTTTCTTAATATGTGACGTTAGATTAACAGGTCTATAATTGCTTGCCTCTGGTCTTGATCCAATTTTGAAAATAGGTGTTATATGTGCTAACTTATATTTAACATATATCTCGCTCATATCCAAACTTTGTCTTAGCAGTATTGCAAGCGGATTCGCATTAGTGTGTGCAGTTTTATTTTAACAAAATCGCTGGAACTCCATCTGGCCCGGCCGCTGATTCATTTTTAATTCCACATATAGCCTGCACAATATCTGCTTCATATATCGATTTCTGTTAGATATTCAATATTTTCTTCTCTCATTGCTGTTCAATTATACTCATTCACAATTCCTGGCATGAATTCACTCTTATATTTTTTTTGTTAATATGTTGCATATTTTTTTTTTTTATCCGTTAACCGCCTTTCAACTCTAAGGGGGCCTATTTCTAATCTCCCTTTAGACATCTTCTTTGGATATGAGCAAAATACTTTATATATATATATATATATATATATATATATATATATATATATATATATATATATATATATATATATATATATATATATATATATATATATATATATATATATATATATATATATATATATATATATATATATATATATATATATATATATATATATATATATATATTTTCAAGTATGCTTTCTTCTAAGTCCCTTTTTTCATTTTCTTTTGATTGTATAATATTTGGTTCTCCATTTTCTATCTTACTTTTTATTTACATAATTTTCCATAAATTTTTTCTTTTGCAGAATTTTTCTTCCACTTTCTATATTTTTGAAATAAGATCCTTCTGTCTCTTGGAATGCATGTCTGATGTTTATTGTTTTTTTCGTTATATGATTTTCAACAATTTTCTTCAGTATTTTGTAGAGTGCATCCGTATTTACCTGTATATTATCACTTACGAACACATTTTTTCAGTATTTATTCAATTCTTAATTTATCTCTGACCATTTTATACTATTATTATAACAATTATATTTTCAATATCCTTCCCATCGTTTTTTGCTTTGTTTATCTTTGTGTTCACTTGGTTTGGAATGGACTATTAATTTGATGACATTGTGGTCGGAAATTCCCATGTTATACTCTTTATTTCTTTAACATAATTCACCTCATTCAGAAATACTAAATCTAGGACATTGTCCTTTCTTGTTGGAATGCGTTTATTTGTTGCATATTATGTTCTAATGGCATATCTTGAAACTTTTCTAATTGCCTCTTATCTTCTGCGCTACTATTACTCTCTTTTTTATATGTATATATGCAACCACTTTCTTCTATTCGTTCTTTCCAATCCACGATAAGAAAGTTAAAATCTCCGGATAGGAGTATATTCCAGACTTTATTGCTTCTACATATATCATCTATTTTTCCTATTATTATGTCAAACTACTTAGTATTTAGGGGTTTGTAAACTGTAATATTCACTAGTTTTCCATATTCAAATTCTACTACAATCAATTCACATTCTGCATTGCTGTATTTTTCACAGACTTTTCCTTGATTTATGTCTATTCCATATATTGCGGTTCCCCCCTTGATTCCTATTTGTTCCGTCTGATCTATATGTTTGGAAACCCTTTATCTGGTCATCAGTGCCAGTCTCTTTGGAATACCATGTTTCACTTATATTTAATATATCTATTTTTTTCAATTTAGGTTAGTTCTTCAAACACCTCTATTTTTCCTTTTATAGACCCTGTGAATTCATCACTATGATGGTTTGTG
>NC_090734.1:44540720-44547275 GCF_036898095.1 Palaemon carinicauda
TGTATAGAACAGTATATTAATCATAGTAATTATTTGCACTAGAAGGTACGAATACCTATTCACCAGATACACTATAAAGTCCCAAAAACAGTCCACTGTTCATTGCAGCACTAGATAACGGGTTTTATGATATTACCAGCCGCCACCACAAACTATTTTATTTCATGTACTTGCTTCGCATAGTGTTTATAGAAGACCATGGATGATTTCAAACCAGTATATGAGCGGAGTCTCTCAAAGCCCATGCGTTGAAAGAAATTCAACAAAGAAGCAACTTCTCTTTTATCTTGACCTGCGGGTGTGCTGTCGGGATCCGCTCTGCGAATAAAGTAGTTGAGCTTCGCTCTCAGTTGTCTTAAGGATAGGTTTGATCCTGAAGTTTCACCTCTGAAGAGCTGTCCACCCTTAAAGTCTGAAGTTCTTCGAAGATAGACCTGTAGATATTCTATTGGGCATAGAGAGACATCTTCCTTCAGTGGGACCCCCACCTCTTACTGGGTAGCTCATTCTTGGCAAGAAAGACAGGATCAGGGAAAAGGTTCAGTTCTCCTGTGTTTAGGAACTGAATATGGCCTTTGTCTCTGAATAAGGCCACTATTTCACTAACTCTAGTCCCTGAGGCTATTGCAAATAGGAAGGAGACTTTCTGTGTTAGATCCTTTAGAGTAAAATCGTTGTTTAGGTTCGAAGCATAGTACAAGACTTTGTCCAAAGACCACGTGATGGGCTTTGAATGGGTTACTGGCTTGAGTCTAGCGCATGCTTTTGGAATCTTATTGAAGATTTCACTAGTGAGGTCCCCCTCAAAAGTGTACAGAAATGGTCTCGTCAGGGCCGACTTAAATGCGGTAATCGTGGTAGAAGCCAGGCCTTGTTCGTGCAGGTGTAACAGAAGTATATCGATATTTCTATTGGATTCCTGGTTTTCAGAAACGACACCCGTTTCTTCCAAGATGACTCATATTGTCTCCTAGTCGAACTTGACTTGTACTCTTCCCTGAAGTCAACTTTATCTTTCGAGATTCCAAACTTTTTGTACACTGCTAGGGCGAGAGAATCATAAGATGTAGGTTGTTGGTTCTCGAGGATGAAGCGTAGACATTCGTTTTATGGACCAGTTTGAGTAAAACTGGATTCGACAGAGGAAACAGCTTCAGTTTCAATTCTAAAACTAGAGAGAGCAATTTGCTTTTGGGCCATCTGGGGGCCACTACTGTAGCTGTCCCTCTGAAGGATCTTAGCATGTCAAGGACTCTTAGCACGAGATTGGTTGGTGGAAACAGGTAAATGTGATTCCATTTGTTCCAGTCGAGGGACATGGAGTGTATTGCTTCGGCTTGTGGGTCCGTATAAGGGGCTACGTAACGAGGTAGCTTCTTGTTATCGCTCGATGCGAAAAGTTCAATCTGCAGTTCCGAGACTTTTTCTGAGATGAAGGAGAATGAATCTGCATCTAAGGACCATTCTGTCTCTATCCACTTTTGCCTGGATAGAGCATCCGCCATTGCGTTGCCAAACCCTTGCAGGTGAGCTGCTGATAAGGGCCATCCCTTCTTCCTTGCCAGGTAGAAGATGGCTAGTATCACATGGTTGATATGAGGTGATCTCGAGCCATTTCGGTTTAGACATTTTACTATCGCTTCCTTGTCCAGGACCAATCTGATGTAGACTGCTCTGCGAGGGGATAGTTTCTTCAACGTCAGGAAAACTGCCATATCCTCCAAGATGTTGATGTGAAAGTTTTTGAACTGGTGAGACCAATTCCCCTGCATTTTTCTCTCATGAGAATGGCCTCACCATCTATCCAAGGAAGCGTCCACTTGTATCACAACTGATGGTTGAGGTGGTTGCAGGGGAACTGTCCGTGCTAGGCTCTTGGCTGTTGACCACTGCCTTAATAGCATGCGCAATCGGGCAGGGTCAACCTTAGTTGATCTCTTTGAGTGTTTGATGCGTATCTTTTCCAGACTCCTGACAAATCCTTTAGACGTGCTTTTAGCACCGGGTCTGTCACTGTTGCAAACTGGAGAGAGCCCAATACTTTCCTGTCGGCGTCTTGAAATCCTCTTGTGACGGATTAGACTCTTGACAGCTTCTGCTATCTCTCTCCTCTACTTGGATGGAATGGAGAAGTGATGTGACTTTAACTTCCATTGGATTCCTGACTATTTGAACTTTTGAGCTGCAGAAAGGCGAGACTTCTTGAGATGGATCTCGAAGCCAAGGTGTTCCAGGAACTGGATCACCTTTTTTAGCTGCTTACAGACAAGTAGTCTCGGATGCTGCCCACTCCAGCCAATCGTCTAGATATGCTACCATTTGAACTCCTTGGGAGCGTAGCTGTTGGATGATTGTGTCTGCCAGTTTTGTGAATATCCTTGGGGCTGTGTTCAGTACGAAGGGCATTGCTCTGAAGACGAATTTCTTCTTCTGTAGCTTGAATCCTGGGTAGGAGGAGAAGGGGCTGCTGATTGGCAGATGCCAGTAAGCGTCTGCCAGGTCTATTGAGACTGTGTACGCCCCTTTTGGTAGAAGGGTCCTTATGTGTTGTAAAGTAAGCATTCCTTTCTCGATTATCTTGTTAAGTGGAGACATTTCTAGAATGAATCTGGGTTTGTCTGAGTCTTTCTTGGGAACGCATGAGATCCTTCCATGGAATTTGATGGACTTCGCTTTCCTTATTAGATTCCTGTTTAAGATTTCTGAGGTATATTCTTCTGACAAGGGGGTGGAGTGTTGGAAGAATTCTGGAAAACGTGGTGGAGCTCTGTTCCATCTCCACCCGAGTGCATTCGTGATTAGGCTATGGACCCAGGGATCGAAGGTCCAGTGATCCCAAAAGTGGTATAATCTGCCTACTACCTGGAACCCCTCAGTACTTGGGGGGTCCTGAGGACTTGTGCCCGTGACCACGTCCTCGTTTGCCCCATCAGGGGTTTCTGGAGGAACCTCTTCTTTAGCCTTTTCCTTTATAAGGGGTAAAGGTGGTCGACTGTCTCACAAAGCCAGGATAAAAATGCTGTCAACTGGGCTACCAGCTGTTAAGGGACCTTTTGGAAGGTGGTTTGGGGCTGTGCCACCAGTGGAGGCACCGTGACCATGGTCACGGCCGAAAGACGCGTAGGTTTACATGGTCTCCTTGCCTCTTTGTACTTAGGTTGGGGACCTTCGTCTAAGGAAGCCTTCCTCTTAGATTTCATACCCCACTTTTGGAGAAGGTTCCTATTTTCTGTGGCTGCTTTGGCTATGACTTCTCAGACTGCTTCCTGTGGGAAAAGCTTCTTGCCCAGATACACGATAAAATCAGTTTCTTGGCTTCCTGTTTCACTGTTCCTTAGGCAAAAAACGTGCTCTTTAGAGGACCTTCTTGACTTGATGAGAGCATAAAAGTCCTTCACAAGGGTACCCATGTGAGACTTAGCCAGGAAAAAAAACATTTCCGGGGCATTATGTAGGGCTGCGCACATTTCCTAGCAGTTCTAATGAGAAAGGTAGGCCGCTAGTCTCTCTTTCGTCTTCTGGTCTCTCCTCAGAGGATGGTTTGGCAACTTCGGGAGGTTCTCATTAAATGGCTGGCGTGCTATCTCTGGATCCAATTTCAAGACAGAGAAGGTTAGATGGATGTCTTTCTACTTTTCCTCACAGGTAGGCACTGCTACAGAGAATGATTTACCTTCCTCTAGAGATGGGCAGGGTTTGCCCTCTTCGATTGCCTTAGTGACAAATTCTAGAGCTTTCTCCGGAAAGGGGAAAGAGATGGAGGAAGGAGCAACAAAGGTTAGATGCCTCTTGCTCAGTACTAAGATTTTGGAGTTGGTGTATCGGGTTCCTTTGAAGGACTTTACAAGGATGGCTTGTGCCTTGTCATGTTCGAAAACAATGACTTCTTTCGGTACCGTTTCCTCACGGGACGCTAGTTCATCCCGCAGTCTCACATAACAGTCTGGGTAGGCTGAAAAGCTAGGCCAGAACTCAAGATCTTCAAACAGTTTGGCCCCGAACTTCTCTGAAACCAATAGTTTCCCATCCATCATGGGCATGTGCTCTGTGTACCTCCTGAGGCTGGTTTCGAAGCAGTGAGGGAGGTCTGATACGCTAAGGGGCTTACTAGAGTCCCTGGAAGTTCTATGGTGATCCCTTTCCTGTATCAGTTTCTTATTCTGTTGGATAGATTGTTTCATCTCTTTTTGTTACATCCGGAACAATTCCAACATCTGCTGGATCGACGTGAAGCATGCTTCGCTCATGTCAACATGAGTAGTTGCTTGAGGAGTTGCGGTCGAAGAGGTTGACGGCATAGCTTGAAATGCTATCATGGCAAACTGAGGGTCCTCAGTTACCGTCGAAACGGATCCTTCTTCCTCCATGTGTGGTAAGACCACGACTTCTTCAAGGCCTTCTTGCAGTAGGTCCTTCTCTGTGTCTGTGGACACTTCTGACATCCGTTCTTGGTGAATGTCCATTTATTCTACTGCCTTATGGAGGTCCGCGTCTATCTTCAGCTGCATGAGAGGAGGCTGAACCTGTTCGTTAGGCACTACTGCATTTGCTAGTGCCTCAAGGAACAGAAGGCCTCTTAAAGATTCATTAGGTAGGTAAGATCCCGAAGAGTTCTTCTGGAACCCTCTTACCCACTTACGTAGGGTACCCTTGCTGTGTCCTTAGTCTCCACAGTGACTGGCATGGCTTCTCCTAAGCCGTTGGTTAGCAGGGTTGAGCAGGTAGAGCAACCCTTCTGGTCGCAATACCTCAGGGATCCGGATACAATACAGCAGGGGGCATGAGACCTGCACATCGTATGACCACAAAAGTTCCTACCTTTGTGGTTGCAGAACATAGCTGCGCACTTCATCATTGGCTCCTCCTGTGAAGGAAAATGGTTTAAATGAGTATGTGGATTTTATATCATTGATGTAAATGCATACATTTTATTTGCAATAGTAACCACTATTGTAAATAGTAGTTTAGAATAGTAAGCTGAAAAGGAAATAAGAAAAACCCGTATCTGTGTTTCCTCCCCCAGGCTATTGCCGAGACCTCTGTCAGTAATAATATTTTAGATTCCCTTTCAGGGATAATACAGGGTGGAAGAAACTCTAGTACTTAGAGTTAGGGTTAGTAAGTGTTTATTCTAACTTATCCACCTGTAGTATACTAATACTGATGGGTGATTTATTAGGGTCCCGATGATCAAAGGATTCATCTGGGTGTTGAGGGATTACTCAACCTCAACATTATATTGTGGTTCTAACAATAGACTGTGAAAGGAAACAGAGTATGTTAGAAAATAATTGTACTACTGTATTTTTTGTATACTGTAGTTCAGCCGATGTACTACCGGGGTTAGGTTAATACCTGGCATCACTAACTGACAGAGAGAGAGAAAGCATCAGGGAAGGAGAGTTTCCTATTATTATGGTTTGGCATAACAATTGTAATTGTAGGACAGTAAAGGACAGGAGGGGGAAGGGAAAGAGTCTTATAGTTCATTGGAGGAGAGGTGGTGACTTCCTGTGCTGATGACGTCGTCGGCGGATGAGGATACATGATTCCTTTACTAGCAACACGTTGGCGGCAAGGCAAGGGCACCGTGAGTTAATTACCAAAGCCGGAGTACTCGGCGGTAATGAAGAAAGACGGTGTTTAGTTACTATCTAACCCAAAGCTGGAGTTCTATTCGACGGCAATGACGTAAAACAGTGGTTGCTGCCTGCAATGGCAGTGGTACTCAGGGAGGGAGGAAGGGTTTAGTTTCTTTTCTCTATAAGCGAATATCGAACATTATCGGCTATTCCAGAGGAAGTAAATTCTCACCTGAATTAATAATAAACGATAAGGGGAAGCTGGAAGTGGGAAGTTACTTTACTGACGTATATATAAGCGAGACAAGCCTGGCTCTGGAGGGAACCAAAGCCAAGTTGGTACCGCCTGGGTTCCCGGTAATGTTGGTACGGCCGGGGCTCCCGTCGAATACGAAAACTAAAGTTACGTAATCGGAAGAGGAATAATAATTTTTATGTATGCACGATCCTCACTTGTATAATTTTCCTAACTAGGTAATATTATAGCTAAATACTGGAAACTGTCGCCTTACTAACTAAATAACCTGATATGATATTCGGAAACAGCGGTCGTAAAATGTTTGCCTCGGGTCAGGGCAACACTCAACCAAACAAACTTAAATCATTCGAATCTAACTGTAAGAAGGGAGTCTAAAATTATGAACATGAGAGAATCAGTACTCAACTTTCATGAGGATGAGGATGCTGAAGATTGCATGATAAATTCCGAAAACTTGCGACAAAACACAGGGAAAACTTTGGGAGAACACCTAGCTTACAGTATATGCTAGAAGTAAAAGGAATGACTGCCAGTAGTAGTACGGATAGGAGGTCCACCGTGTATCTTGAACTGAACCCCCTCTCTTTTGCCACTCTTCCCCCTGACATCAAAGAGTTAAATCTATTCAGTGTGAAAAATGCTACGTGTCATATCTTAAAAATACGTCCTTGATCCCTAACAATATCGTTAACTGGATACTCGTGCCCGGAGTTA
>NC_090734.1:44560275-44585275 GCF_036898095.1 Palaemon carinicauda
CCTCCTAAATTTGAAGATATTATAGTGTAATAAAACTTAATCATGAGGCCTTTTTGGAAGATCATGGAACAGCAAATATCCTTACGGATTTAGCTGTAGTTAGGGTTAATGTAGATTTATTATTTGACATAGGAACGCATATGAAAAAAAAAATACAAGGGTGTGTTCAAACTCTTAGCGACGCAACCTTTACTAGTTTATTGACTGAATTACACTTTCGAATTGAGGAGATCCCGAGGCATAAATGAATAAAAGGTTTTTTATTACTTTTCCTAGGTATTGCACTGAGTGCTCTGTTTGCGTGTAGTGTTACGTTCCACTATTGTTTACGACGTACATTATGCAAAATATAATCCAAAACGTTTAGGAAACAATAGCAAAACATTAAACCCAGTAATGAAATAATAGTCAGCAAACAGAAAATGAAACTATATTTAAGATTTACCATAAATATTTATAGCATTAAATAAGATTCACCAAATGCTCACGGCACTACAAAACTAATGGATAAATATAGTAAGTTGTTACGAAGTAAGATTAGTTGACTTTCCAAACTTTTATACAGCGTGAGGTGGATGACTTTGAGTAGTTTCAGATTTCAAATCTTCCACACAGAATTATGACTTTTGCTTCTATAGATGATTGCAGTTTCAATCATCTGTGTTTTCTTCTACATACCTTATGGTTGTATGTAGTCACTAATATTCAGTCACAGAGGCTGTAGTTAAAGAATGTCTACAAATACGAGAAGTGTATAGTCAGACCTCTCTTGTCTCTGCCTCCCCTTGTCCTTTTTTTTTTATCGGGAACAATTTTTCATGAGAATTCCGGAGCGTTCAAGACTAACATTTGGTGACAACGACACACCAGGAACCAAAACTCGAATAATCCAGTTGAACTTACGTTCGTCAGATGGATAGCGCCGAAGTACAATACAGCTCCCGTTCTAGAAGACAATCATATTTTCTTACAATAACATCAACATAATTATAATAAAAAGATTATTATCTTATTTTTACATTACAATAGATAAATTGAAATAAGTTATTTTATTTTTACATCAACATACATGAAAACAATTGCCATTTGTTACAGGTTTTGAAATTCAATATATATAAAATTTAACGTAACATATAACAGTTAACCACAGACAACTATGTTCAAGGTTTAAATGATCATCTAAATTAAAAAGAAAAATGGGGAAAAACAAAGGGGAACTTTAACAATACCTTAATAGAAACAAATGATAAAAATGTGGAAAATATACAAAAGATAGATAAATTCAATAAATAAGTTAACGCAAAAACATCAACTAAAATCGAAGATATAGAAAATGTATTTAAGATCATTTATGAGGTAGAAAACGAGTTAATTACCCATAAAAACTCAATGAATGGATTGTTAAGTGGTTAGAAGGGAATTATTAGCCCTGCTATAATTACACCAAGAGCTTTAAAAGTAATCTTAGATTGGTATGCAGTAAATAGTCACTACAAGCTTTCGATGAATGATATGCTTTTGTATCACACAATATCAACCGTAGGAGTAATAAATGGTCATTTACTAATTTTGATTACTTTCAAAGGGGATAAATATGTTTGAGCTATTTACTTTGCATCCTTTTCCTTAATAATAATAAAAAAAAACAACACAAGGTAGGTTTTTTACTTGATGTACACAAACTATTGGTGATTCCTATAGAAGAACTTGAAAAGTAAATTTTCATATTGGAAACGAGTTTTATGTGTAATTATGCACAATTAAAACAACTACTTTACTCTGTTTGAACATTTTAGCCTGGCATTTTAGGGCATCACAGTTGGGTGGTGAATTTTTTTTTATGTCTATCAAACAAAGAATGAAGAGGTTATATGTAAAGGAAAGATAAAAGTTCATAGTATATTTAATCATTTATAAACCCAAATAAGGTTTTCGTTGTCAAGTTTCTTTAACAAGTCCTAAGTTTATTTTTCCATTATTAGATTATTCAATAATATAATTACGAAGAGATTTTAAAATGGGATAAAATACTTTAAGGTGGAACATTTGAAAGTAATAGAAAACTTTCTTTCACCCAATAACAATGATTATGATGTTTTAAAAACAAGAGGATTCGCCATTATTAACTATGTTTAATGTGTAATAATATTGCAATCTATAATTTTTTTTATTAACTACGTTTAATGTGTATTATATTGTAATCTATAATTTTGTGAAGTGTTTTTTTTCCTTTTGAAACCTAATAAAATAAAAGAATCACTGTTAGTTATTACAGGAAAACCAGCAAAATATTTGTTGCATGTTATTTTGTTTATGGCTTCCACAGCGAGCCAAAGGTACCGGCCAAGTGGTGTCATGATTGAGTTATTTTGTAGGTTTGATTAAATAATTACGAGAGAGAGATATAAATAAAACATATTTGTTGTTTTTAAGTTCTGGTAAACCAGTCCATTCGGTTCTATAAACACCCACTTCTCGTTAACAAAGAACTGGAGTAGTCATGAGAGAGTGAATACATCACGAGACGAAACCAGTCATGGAAACAGTGACGCTGGTGCAGGCCAGATAAACATCAGAATTCCCTTTTTTTGACACATGGTCACCAGACGTTAAATCACATTATCATAGTCAAGCCTCCATGTTGAAAATACGCCCTTTCACCTTTCATAAAAAAGAAGGTGAGACAGATACATCGTTCCTGTCCTGTCCAGCCAGCATTCCTACGAAAAAGCAGGTCATGTAGACCTAGAGGAACCCTCCTCTATCTGACACCCCTACACCACCCGGGTTAGGCACACTCCTACAGCTACACCTGTGTCATTCAGTTTCATGTATGCTGTACTCTATGGCATAATTTGTAATCCTTCAGCACGAGATGCCGGAGGAGTAACCGACGAGAAAAACTTGATAAAATTTTGTCCTGTCTACTCGCTCAAGCACCTAATGGCGAAGAAGGGACATAAATAGGTGTCCATCCATCCAGAAAACCACCAAGAAAAGTCTCCAGGATATGCTTACCCAATTTAAAATTTTATTCCATTGTTTTTGTTTCAAAGACATTCAGTGTAAATTTGATTCTGTAAAACTTATCTTAATCCTGAAAAAAAAATATACACAATACTTTCAATGCGTGCATTTTCCAAGATACTTTATCTTGATAAGGTTATGAGATTTTAACTTGGATTTCTGATTTACTGATTTTTCTTCGATAACTTGAACAAAAATAATTAAACTTATGAAGCTTCGATACAAGAATTAATCATACAAGTCTTCACAAAAGTCGTCCTATCTAATGAAACAACAGTGAGGATTAAAAAGGCAGCTCGTCCCCTTCTGTTACAGGATTGCCTACCAGCACAAAGGTGCCCAAGACTGTTCGGATATATTTCCTTCTTTGAGAAACAGGTGCCCAACAGTCACCTGCTAGCATGCTCTCCATAGTAGCAACTGAAAATCTTTTGGTGGCCACACAAAGATCCTCCTAACATATCGGTTCCAATGGGGTCAAAGAACTGAGACCATAGTTGATGGGTGACAGAAACCAATCTGCTCAGGGGAGTAGACATCCTCTCTCCTCCTCTGGAATTTATGCTCTTCACAAATGCATCAAAAGAATGGTGGTGACTCACATGTAGAACCATGTGGCCTCTGGGGTCTGCTCCAATCCCAAGCGACAGTGCCACATAAATCTCATAGAAATGAGGGCCCCTTTCCTGGCTATAAAGCAATCCCATCAGATCTTTTCAGGATATTCCATTGAGCCGATGAACTACAACAAAAAGGTAGTGGCACATATAAAAACAAATATGGATGTACTTTTCCACAGCTCTTTTGCCACTTAGCTGTGTAAATAATGTAAACAGAAGACAACCCCTTATCCCAATTCATCCAGGGTAAGAGGAACATTCTACGTGACAATATGAGCAGGAGGTCTCAGGCAGTTGGCTCCGAGTGGTCTTTGACTTTTTGAGGTTCACCAATGATCAACATTTTGTGAATATCCTCAACTGGAAGCTCACTGTGTACTGCTCCCCACTGCTAGGTCCCAAGACGGCCTGGCAAGATGCCTTTTAGCATCTATGGACAACATGAAAGTATATGCATCCCCCCCCCACACACTCTGCTTGATAAGGACGTTTCTGAACATCTTAAGGGGATCACAAGATCTTTCAATGATATTAATAGGTCTGATGTTGCAGCATGCAGAATTGTTCCTAGACCTTCTTAATGTAATCACAGAAGCACTGAGGGAACTTCCTCCACTTCTCGTTCTACCCAGAAAACCACAAATAAAGAAAAAACACAAAGCAGTAGCATCGGTACTGCTTCATGCTCTGGAGTTTTCCAGAAAATCCTTAATGCGCGAGGCTTTTCAGAACGAGTTGCAAAGAGAATGGCAGGATACCACCGGGAGTCCTCTTCTGCCGATTACCATGGGAATTGGTCTCTCACTGCCACTATCCCAGTGATAGCAGTCTTTACTCTACCTCAGGGAGGAAAACTCTCCTTAGTCTCGTCAGTGAGAAGTTGCCACTCAGTCTTGAGCCTTACCTTGAGACGGATGTGAGTTAATATCTCTTCCCGAATGGCATCGCATCTCTTCATATGAATTTCAAGTGCACACTCCCTTAATCAAAAGTCCGACCTCCTCCTTGGAACCTAGTTTTGCGTACTATAAGGCCTGAAAGAAGCTACTTATGAACTGCTCGGTCAGTCATAAGATCGAGATTTAACCTTGAAGATGTTTTTAATGCTAAACCTAGACTAGGAGAAGAGGGTCGGTGAGCTAGATGTGTGTCCTACAATATCGCACATCAAATGGGATGTCAGAATATGACACTAAGCTTAGTCCCTGAATTGGTAGCTAAAACTTAAATCCTGGCTGTAGCGGATCCAAATTTCGCGCCAATTTTTCATTAGGTTTTCGTTCTGTAATTGATGACCCTGATTAGATGTTACTCTGGCTGGTGAGGGCATTGGGAAAATATCTAAAACAAGGCAATGGGGCTCGTCCGCTTGTCATAAAATAGTTTTGTAATTACAAGAAGAGTTAATAGAAGGGTCACCAATAACTTGATCTCCTCTTTGATTAGATAGGCAATCAAGCGTGCCCTTTATTGAGACCCCACTTCTCGTAACTGTAAACCTAGAGCCCAAGGTGACAGGGGTGTTAACACATCCCTATCATTTAAAAAGAATTTCTCTGTGATGCAGGTATTACAAACCAGCGTGTGAAAACGTTAATTGCATTAACAGGAATCATAATACTTTCTCAATAGGTCCTTTGTTGGCTGCCCCTCTCTTCGGGCTTCAGCATACGAGAAATACCCCATACTGGCCTGCTCTGACCGTATTTGCATACCATTATGTCTTTTGTAACGTGGTATATGTGATATATGTTTGTTATGTCCTTGATTTCAGTGTGAGGTAGAGTCGGGCATTGTCTTTTGCAAGGGTTCCCAGAATTTTAAGCTGAAGAGAATCACCCTTTTTTCTGCCTCAATATCAAAGCACCAGCGATGAAAGAAGCTTGCCCAACCTTTTTGGGGTACTGTGGAACAGCTCTTGTAAGGGCACCCCTCCTGAGAATATTTACAGAGATATGAACAACTATAGGAGGAATTTGAAGACACTGAAAAAGGAAAATTCTAGAATGTTCAATCCTTGAAAATTAGCATCGCCAAAAATTAATCATGTGATTACATAGCAAACTAAATGGCAAACATAGTTGAATAACTAAAATAATATGAAAAATTACTTTCCAAGCTTATGAATTATTATTTCAACCTTTTGATTTAAAAGACAAAGACTAAATTACTTTAAGTTTACATCTCTGCTAGTTTGTTGAGTCTATGAAAAATATGCTGCTTGATGGCTTTGGCTAGCGTTTGGAAAACTGTTTCAGCAGTAATGGCCAAAGAAATTCGAATGCACTTTTCCGATTAGTCCTTATTAAACCTTACTCTCTTCTTGTTCTTCATATTATTCTGGAATGAAATGTGGACTCTCAAACGTAGGTACACCCAAATAAGCTAAAAGATTTTAAAGCTTCATCACGAATGACTGAATATATAATTGAATCTGAAGTTTTCCAAATATTTATAGGTTATAGGTCGGCCAGCGCACCAAACGCCCATTAAGATACTAGAGGGATACAGGATCCTTTGACTGGGCAGACAGTAGAGTATTGGATCACTCTATCTGGTCACTGCTTATTTTTTCTCTGCCTACAAATACACTGAATAGTCTGGCCTATTCCTTACATATTCTCACCTTTCCTCATACACCTGACAACATTGAAATTGTCAAACACTTCTCTGCTCAAGGGGCTAATTACTGTACTGTAATTGTTCAGCGGCTACTTTCCAATTGGCAATGGCAGAAGAGACTCTCTAGCTATGGTAAGCAGCTCTTCTAAGAAAAAGACACTCCAAAATCAAACCAATGTTGGTTAGTCTTGGGTAGTGCGTTAACCTATGTACCATGGCCCTTGACTGTCTTGGGTTAGAGTTTTCTTGCTTGAAAGTACACTCGGGCACACTATTTTATCTTATTTTTCCTCT
The DNA here is from genome assembly GCF_036898095.1 of Palaemon carinicauda. Taxonomy (NCBI): domain Eukaryota; kingdom Metazoa; phylum Arthropoda; class Malacostraca; order Decapoda; family Palaemonidae; genus Palaemon; species Palaemon carinicauda. Next base: position 44,566,839 of record NC_090734.1, read on the forward strand.
CTTCCTCTTGTTTATTCGAAATGGTGTGTTGGGCAGGTTTAATAAAAGGGCCATGCGTGCCGGGTGATATATCAAGAGGTTATCTCATTTCCTTATCTGATCCCTTTTCTTCTCAAAACAATCCTTACTGTCCTCCATTCAGTTGAAGCGGCTTTCCTGTTCTTGGTAAGAAACGTTGCGTCTGGAAATAAATTCAGTTTTTTCTCCAAGAACTGGACGTGGCCCTCCTCTCTAGAGAGAGCCACTATTTCACTAACTCTGGCCCCCAAAGCGAGTACAAGCAGAAATATGACTTAAAATTCAAGGCCTTCTAAGCGCATTCCTCATTGTTCATTATTTATACACAATGAAGAATCTTATCTACTGACCATGCAAAGGGTCTTTGGAGGTGCTGAAGGGCTAAGCCTAGCATGGACCTTTGTAGTTCATTAAGGACGTCGTTAGAAAGGTTGACCTGTAAGGCATATGGTATTTGTCTTGTCAAGGCAGACTTGAACTATAGAATTGTGTTGGCTACTAAACCTTGCTCATGAAGGTGAATGAATAATGATAAATAGGAATCTATAGGGATTTCTTTTGGTTTCTTCGCCTTGAAAAGGGATATCTGTTTCTTCCCTGAAGCCTCATAATGTCTTCTGGTTTCCTCCAAAAGTCTAAACTGACTTTTAACACTGAATGTTTTTCTCATCGTTAAGGTTCCGTGTTTTCTGTGATGAAGCGAAGACAGTCAACTTCTGTACTCGCTGAGACAGGGATATATCCGGTAGCAGTACGAATTTTAGTCGTAGTTCCAATGCCAGAGGGAACCACACGCTATTTGGCCACTTGTGGGCCACTATTGCTGCTTTCCCTTTGAAGGATCTCAGCTTATCGAGGACCTTCAAAAGGAGGTTGTGCAGAGGGGACAGATAAATACTGGACCATCTGTTCCAGTCCAGGGACATAGCGTCCACTGCCTCCGCTAGCGGATCCTCGTATGGGGACACGTAACGATCTATTTTCTTGTTGTCTTTCGTCGCAAATAGGTCTATCTGCAGCTCTGGGACTTGACTCGAGATGAAGGAGAACGATCCTACGTCAAGGGACCATTCTGACTCTATAGGTGTAAACCTGGATAAAGCGTCCGCTGTCACATTGCGGAACCCTTGAATGTGAACTGCTGACAGGTGCTATTTCTCCCATTTCGCCAAACGGAATATGGCCAGCATCGCTTGGTTGATTTGAGGTCACCTCGACCCTTGTCGATTCAGGCATCTCACTATCACCTCGCTGTCTAGAACCAGTCTTATGTGGGTCGAGTGGCGAGGAGAAACTTTCTTTAGTGTCAGAAGTACTGCCATGGCTTCTAGAAAGTTGATGTGAAATGACTTGAAAAGATTGGACCAAGCTCCTTGGACTCTCATCTGATGAGAGTGACCTCCCCAGCCTTCCTTTGAAGCGTCTGTGTGGATAGTTACTGACGGGGGAGGAGGTTGAAGAAGTATTGATTTCTTCAATTGCTTGGCATTGGACCACGGCTTGAGAAGCGTTCGCAGTCAAGTCAGTAGTGGTCTTATTAAATATTTTCGAGTGTTTGATGCGTATTTTCTCCAGACTCCTGTTGTATCCTTAAGCTGCGCTCTTAGCAATGGATCTGTTATTAAAGCAAACTGTAGAGCGCCCAGCACTCTCTCCTGTTCGCGTCTTGATATCCGTTTGGATTTCAATAGTCTCTTGACAGATCCTGCTATTTCTTTCCTCTTCCTACCAGGAATGGAAAGTCGACGTGACTCCAAATTCCAGTGGATTCCCAACCACTGAAATTTTTGAGCTGGAGAAAGTCGAGTTTTTTTAGGTTGATCTTGAATCCCAGATGTTCCAGGAACTGGATCACTATCTTAGAAGCTTGCATGCATTCTGTCCTGGATGCTGCCCACACCAGCATGTCGTCCAAGTAGGCTACTACTTGGACCCCCTTTAGACGTAATTGATGGACGGCTGCGTTCGCGAGCTTTGTGAAAATCCTTGGGGCTATATTAAGCCCGAAAGGCATGGCTCTGAAAGTGTAAAGGTTTTATATGTAACTTGAAGCTTAGGTAGGAGGAGAGGTGACGATTGATTGGAACATGCCAATAAGCATCAGACAAGTCTATAGAGACAGCATATGCCCTTCTGGGCAGTAGGGTCCTTATGTGTTGAAGCGTGAGCATTCTGAACTTGTGGTTCACTATGAACTTGTTGAGTGGCGACAAGTCTAGAATGACTGAGTTTTTCTGAGTCCTTCTTTTGTCTAAGAGTTCTCGGACATATTCTTCAAGAACGGGGGATGAGTGTTGGAAGAATTGAGGGAATTGAGGTGGAGGACTGCTCCAGCTCCAACCTAGTCCATTTTTAATTAGGATTTGAGCCAGGGATCGAAGGTCCAGCGATCCCTAAATAGCTGTAGTCTCCATCCTATTAGAAGTATCTTACTTCTGCTGTTGTGGACCTGAGGCCTTGCCTCTTTGACCGCGTCCTCCCCTGTATCCCCTTCCTCTTGAAGGGCGTCTAAAAGAACCTCTGGCTGTTCCTCTAGCTCGCGAACAAGAGGAAGAAGTCTGCATTTCGAATGCTGGGTTAAAAACTGGCGACTGTGTTGCCACTAGTTTAGGTACCAGCTGGTACGTGGTTGGAGGTTGTGCCACTATCTGAGGCACCGCAGTCACAGGAAGTTGTTGTTGATGTTGCTGTTGGTAGTGTTTAGCCGGCCGAGAGGATGTTCTAGGCCTTTTTGTCTTCCTCTTGGGTTGGGGACCCTCATCCGGAGAAAACATTCTCCTAAGATCTAAGCCCCACTTTTTGAGAAGGTTCCTATTCTCTGTGGCGGCCTTGTCTACTACCTCTTAAACCACTTCATTGGGAAAGAGGTCTTTACCCCAAATACGGGAGGCGAACACGAACTCTCTACAGGCTCTCCTAGCTTTAATAAAGCTATAGAGATCCTTCCTAACTGTGGCCAGATGGGTTTTGGCCACAACCATGAACATGTCCTGGTTCTTGGGGTCACTTGCCATCGATTCTAGTGTCGTTTGCAACGACATCGATGCCGCAAGTCTTTCCTTTGGCTCTTGCTCTCTACACAAGAGAACCTCCGACAGTTTTGGAAGTGCCTCAGTGAACTGACATTCAGCAATATCAGCTTCCAGCTTCCCGACTGAAAAGGTAAGGTATACGTCCTTCCAGTCTTCTTGGTCCAAGGGCAAGGTCAGAGATAACAGCTTGCACTCCTCCAAAGAGGGGCATGGTTTCCCTGCCTCCACCACCTTTAAGGCTGCCTTATATCCCTTTTCCAAGAAGGGAAAGGCTCTGGTAGGAGAGGCCACAAAGGAGGGAAGCTTCTTACTCAAGGCGGGCACCTTTAAGTTAATGAAGCCCCTCCCTTTCATCGAACTCGCTAGTAACGTCTGAGATTTGCTATGGTAAAAAACTATGACCTCCTTCGGCTCCGTATACTCCTTTGAGGCTGGCTCTTTCCTAAGATGGACATAACAGTCCGGATAAGAATCTTGGTTGGGCCAAAATTCCACTTCTTCCGGGGGAATTGCTCCCAACTTTTCTGAGATCACGATCTTCCCGGATGTCATTGGCATGTGTTCGGCATACCTCCAAGGATTGGTATCCGAGTAAAAAGGAAGATCCTTCACACTTAACCGCTTCTGGGGCCCACATGATGCTGCAAGTCTGAGTATCTCCAGTTTCATTGCAGCTTCCTTCTCATCATTCTTCCTTTGAATTTGTTGGATCATCTCAACAATGGAAGAAAGAGTCCTTCCCAGTTCATCTGGGATAGCAGACGATGTAGAGGGAACAGGTTCTTGGTCCGGAACCGATGTAACCGATACTTCGTCGCGTTCTTCCTCTTCTACTCGAGGACCCTGGAACAGCTCCTCCTCCTAACCTTCTCCTAGAAGGTCCTTCTCGGTAAAATCCGACACCTCTGACATCCTATCATCCAATTGGATGTCTTGAAGGGCAGCCGAGACTTCAGAATCTACCGGATTCTGGGCAGTTGGTATCTCCACCTGAGGCTGGGGGATCATTACATTAGCCGATGCTTTAGGGAAAAGGTAGGCCCTCATCTTCTCATTTGGAAGGTAGGGCCATGAGGTGTTTTTCTGAAAACCCGTCACCCAGGATCGTAACATTTCCCTGCCAGCTTCCCTTGACTCCGTCGACTTAGTGTCGTCAAAAGCCTCGGTAATCAGGTTAGAGCAAACTGTACAAACCTGAGGGTCCCAATACCGGAGATCACCTCTGGAGGCTGTGCATGCTGCGTGCCTCCTGCAAAGTTGATGTCCACAGAAGTTCTTACTGCGGACATTACAGAACACAATCCCTCACTTCGGATAGTCCTCCTGTAAAGAGAAGAAAAATCCATGAGTATCAAGTGAAGGCTTTCACTTATATTGAAACATTTAGCTTATATAAAAAAGCTATAAAAGAAAGAAGGAAAGACACATACTTGTATTTCCTGTCCAGTTGATTGCTGAAAGCTCCTAAGATATTAAAACTAAGGTTAATTCTATTCTAGAATACCTTATGTAATTCCCTAAACGGAAATTTAAGGTGTAGTTCACACCTTGAAATAAAGTTTTAATATACGTGATATAAAGAATACAGAAAGAACTTACTTTCTATATATCGTACGTTCCTAACAAAAGGCTGTACAAGATAACATTAAGTATGATGAAGAACTTTAGTGTTCTCACAACCTCTGTACTGCAGTTTACTAATGCAGTGTGTACTACACTACAAATATAGCAACTACTGTACATCCCATGCTGTTGTGCCGGCCGGCATCTACCCCTGTATAGTTCAAAGATATACTAACTTTAAGTAATAGGCGGCAGCCCACTGATTCGCAACTGTGTGCCGGCCGGCAATCATTGCCAGTCGACAGCTGAAAACACTAGTATCTGGCTGCCGGCCGCTAATCGTAGTGGCCAGCAGAATCAGGCTGTATTTCCACTGCCGGTAGGCAAAGGTAATAATACCCATGCCCGCCGGCAGTAGCCAAGAACCAGAGAACCTCCACCTGCCAGGCTGTCGGCTGTTAAGCCGGCAGCCGGGCTAGGGGTACAACACAATAGTCAGAGAAACAGTATGGATGTAAGGTTATAAGGTGGCATTGCCATACGACCTTCCATCCAGAAAGAGTGAACTTATGGAAGGGGAGAATGTAGCATTCAGGCTTCCAAGGAATCCATAGCCTGCCGGGCTCTACCGGTAGACATGGAAGGGAGACCAAGGCAGGTCTGGGGTTCACTCTGCAAAGAAAAAAGGGTCTCTGCCGGCCGACACGTAATAGCCAGCCGGCAGAGAGCTGAGCCGTTCCTCCATCCTAACCTACACTAGGTACGGAAGTTGGACTTCGGCCCAAAGAAAATAAAAGAGAGATGGGGAAGGGATAATGGTCCTATAGACTTCGTTCTATCAAGAGACACACTCATCAGTTAGGGAAGCTCATCGTAACCTAGAGTTGTCTATTAGGGAGGAAGACTAGCAATAATTGCTATCCTCATCCCAACCAGAACAAAGTTAGGTGAAGTTATTTCGCCGGGCAACAGCGAAAAACAACACAGGACAGTCTGCTAGGCCACTAGAGGAAGGAATCAGCTCTTACAGAATCCTTCCGACGTGGACTAGGGAAGCAAAGCTTCCTGTGTCCGCCCCTAACCTAGCAAAGGAGACTCATTCTCTATGCTAGGAAGAAGCAGACCATAGACTAGAAACTCTGATGTTATGCCCTAACCCAAAACACCAGTCACTCTGGTTATAAGGTCAGGACAGACATATCCTAAAATAGTTATACCTGTATTATTATACAGATAGAACCACTAGGATTAAGCTGAAGGCTTACAGAGGGAGAGAGGGATTGAACTAAGCCTCCGGAGGAGAAAAGAGCGATTGGGGATGTGTGAAGGTATACTACTGTACCTAGGTTACTAACCTAGTTGCGATGAGAATCGATTACCTAATTCACCGAAACTCTCTGGTATACAATCTTGGAAAGAACATTCAACAATATCTTACATGTATAAAATATTTGCCTATAGCTTCAATAATATAACACTCGGAAAAACTTATATCATGCATTAAAGTACTAGGGCCAGACGCCTAGGCTACTAAGCTTCGCGAAGGGCAAGATCGGTTACCTAAATCACCGAACCAAAAACTGACGGTATAATATAAGCATTCCTAGAGGAGCTAAAGCATAACAAACCGGGAACGTCACTCTAGCTAACTAAATGACCCATAAATAGCGAGCGATAGCATCCAGAATGCCTCTGGTAGGCAACAGCTCTTGTTTACGTTAATATCACTTTTGATTTAATTCAAAACGACAAGAGCTTACATTTATACATAGTAAAGATAATACTCAATTTTCCAGAGGAAAAAGAAGCCGGAAAAGTCATCAAAATGGTGAATTAAATCCAAAAAAACATAAAGAACACAAGGGAAAACACCGAGTAGTAGAGCTACACGAAAAAGAAAAAAGAGGGCGTTACCGCCTTCATCAGATACACACTGTAAACGGAATGGGAGAGATGCCTTATGAGCGGTTCTCTTTTCATTCTCGTTTCAGATTCTTGTCACCGTAAGCCCTCAAAGCGATAATACTGTTCGGGGTGAAGATAGCTATGTGATGTGTCAAGAATACGTCCACTGATATTATGCAATATCCCTGTGAGATTATTTAGGGATATTCGCTCCAGGAGTTAGAATACTGGATACCTTAAGGTAAAATTCACTGGGAATATCACTGTAGTCAAATATACCCTAGGAAGCTACCTATTAGGAACTTCCATCAGGACGACATTGCCTGAGCCCTAAAATGATTATATAACATTTAAAGATGTTTGTGAAGAGAGAACTATGTTAGCCTGTTCAACATATAAAATTCCGTTGCAATTTTGATCTTATGAAACTTCAGCGATACAACTGCCTGATTACTAAGATCATTCCACAATCTGGTCAGCGCTGAAATAAATCTTTTTGGATACCATGTTAATTACGGTTTAATAGAGAAAGCATGACTGTTTGAAGTAACTGCATACCTAGTACTACGTAAAAGATGTTAGTTTTCTGAGGTAGATTACAAACCACTTTGAGATATTGCGCAATGTACTGATAATATATCAAATATTACTTTGGTGATAGGAAACTATAATTGCCTATTCGAGTTTTAAAATTCAAAATTTATTTTCTCACAACCTAATTGAAATGGTAATTCATCAAAAATGCTGATATTTTGTCGCTTAAATATCTGGCGCTTGGAGAAAAAAGAATAGTAATAAATAAAAGCTATGTGATTTGAGTTACGTCATATATAAAATCACATTTATAAAAACCTTCTCGATGCATTATTGTTCAAATACAACTCTTCAAATACCGAGCGTCTTTTCATCATATTATGGTAAGAAAACGGTAAACTGCCCCGTTTATTGCTCAACGATCAATTCGTATAATACCTTATTCCTATCGTCTACCCATAACAAATTGTTATCACAAAATACCAGATCAAGCAATTAGAATCATACCTTTATTGTTTAAAGGCATAGTTTCATAACGCAGATCGTTTTTTTTCTCTTTTTTTTTCTTTTACATCATGATTAAAAATACACTTCAGTATATCATCAGCTACGTTCGAAGATGACAAGTTTATCATTACAGTTGAATGCAAATTATTAATATGTGAGATATATAGGTATTGCAAGGTAGTTATTGGGGTTAAAAAACAATATCCTTATTTCATATTTACATTATATACAACTTCTCCTCAGTAAGCTCTGTGTTAGAAAAGCAGAGACTTCTAGTAACTAGTTACTCAAAAAGTTTCCTAGATACAGCATTTTTCTTGACCACAACACACACAGGGAACCACTTACCGTTAAAGCACATGTAGCATCAAAGTGGTTTAATACTAAGAAGCAATTTCAAGGCAGATTCTGGAATTTCCAATTCCGGGAGTGCGGTGCCTGTGAGGGAGGTTCAATACCTCGTGCCTGGCAGTTTGACAACCCATTATCAAATTAACGTATCCCTACTAGACTACTCTCTCTGTCTCTCACTCTCTCTCTCTCTCTCTCTCTCTCTCTCTCTCTCTCTCTCTCTCTCTCTCTCTCTCTCTCTCTCACTGCATATATATATATATATATATATATATATATATATATATATATATATATATATATATATATATATATATATATATATATATATATATATACATATATATATATATATATATATATATATATACATATATATATATATATATATATATATATATATATATATATATATATATATATATATATATATATATATATATATATATATATATATATATATATATATATATATATATATATATATATATATATATATATATATATATATATATATATATATAAAATAATAAAAACTTCAAATTCAAGTAAGATGAATAGGATAGAATTTTGTGACCAGGTGTAACCTTAAGGAAGAAAACTCAACTCGAAGATAATGCAAAACCATTTTATAGAAAAATTTGCACTACCTCAGACTAGAAAACAGTCGTTCAATTTTTAATTGTCCTTCTCTGCTTGAAAAACGTATAGTTAATATTCGTCTCCGATGAAATGAACACCAGCAGTTTATATAAGGGCCTTCCTCAATTCGATGCATAATCTTTAATATATATGAATTATGTCCTGAAATTACATGATGAATTGAACTGCGTGAAAGTTGCCAGTAAATTTTTATTTTCTTAATAGTTACACATCTTTTACCACAATACAATATATAAAAAAGATATCTCTTTACGTGCGTTGATAAATGCATAGATGTCTCCAATGAAGAAAACTGAAAACTAATAATATTGTCAAAAGAACAGTTATGTATTTTTTAGTAGAAATTTCTACCACTGTCGTACAATTGTGAAAAGATGAGTAAGTGACTGAATTATATTAAGAAGCACTGTTATTTCATAAAACTTTGGAGAGAGAGAGAGAGAGAGAGAGAGAGAGAGAGAGAGAGAGAGAGAGAGAGAGAGAGAGAGAGAGAGAGAGAGAGAGAGAGAGAATATTAGCCTCGATATATAGTTATATGTTTTATAAAAATTTTCAAACCTTTGGTAACCTTTCATGCTAGAATATAACATGCTATCTTCATATTTACGTTAATTATTATTTGATATACAGTAAGCCAAATCTTAATCTTAGAAACTCTTATGAGCCTTGTAAAAGAATACACTAATCCAAACCATGTATCGTTTCTAAATAGATCTAAAGAAAACATGTATCCGATGTTCTCCTCAAAGGTGAGTTTGCACTATCAATTGGGATGCCTATTATGTTAAAAACACTATAATTAAAGTACCGATTCAGATGGTGGTTGCCTAACCTTTTTTTTTCATTATTCAATAGACTATGGTAATCTTTAATCAAAATGAAAGTACGCGTTATTTATACTCATAAAGCTAGAACCTTAGCTAAATCTAAAGAGAGAATTTTAATTTTCTTTCCCAATCTTTAAGTACGCCATCTATATTACCTGCCATATTTTTTGTTTAATATGCTAATAATAACCATGCAATATAATTTAATCAAAGTCCCAGACTATTTCACTTCCCAACATATAAACACTATTACATAAATTTGGAAAAGATTTTCTTTTTTTCAGAATTTCAGCTATAGAACCTAGTCCAGATATGGAGTATGCAGCCATGCTAGTTGGCTTACTCGGCTTTAGTTATTCAACAATCTATACTTTTTTGTAAAAAAAAAAAAAAAAATCCCATATGCTAGCATTTTTTCATCCATGTATTAGTAGCAATGAAAATAACATTGATTCAAGAATATTTAGTATCATTGAACTCTTGTGGAAACGTTTCCCCGTAATGGGATTAATCTATACCCAGCCAAAAAAAAAAAGAAAAAAAAATTATGGTGGGCTGGTGCCAAGTCATGCTATAATAACATTACTTTTGGGAAATCGTCCTTTATCATGCATCTTATAGTTCCACAACAGAAATTATCATGTTAAATAATATTCTGAGTATCTACTTTCCTACCATTATCCCTACATTAAGTGATCGGTTGTTTGATCCACCGAATTACAGCAGGTCAGTACTTTAGCAGAGGGATTTTACGATCCATTCACTTGCCGTTATCAACCACAGTTATTGATATTGGACCTAACCTTTCACTAAATAATCCAACTGAAAGTCAACAGTTTTCACAATGACTTGTAGTGTGACTAAATTTTGCAGGAGCTGTCATATTATCCGCATTATAGGATAAGAGGGACGTACTACGGTAGCAGTATTCTTAGAACCCTACCAAATGGCGTTTAAAGATTGATTGATTGATTTAGGAAATTTTTGGCCCGGGGCCAAACGCCGGAGCCGCAAGGCCATTCAGCACATGAATATCTTTCAGAAAAGAATATATATATATATATATATATATATATATATATATATATATATATATATATATATATATATATATATATATATATATATATATATATATATATATATATATATACATACATATATATATATATATATATATATATATATATATATATATATATATATATATATATATATATATATATATATATATATATATTCAAATAAGCCATATATATTTTTGATACATTAATGTCTGGATTCTCTTAACGACCTCGGGATCAGAGCCCCAGGCGAAATCACACAAAGACAAGAGCTTGGCTCCGGCCGGGAATCGAACCCTGGTCGACAAGCTTGTATATATATATATATATATATATATATATATATATATATATATATATATATATATATATATATATATATATATATATATATATATATATATATATATATATATATATATAGGTAAAGCATAATTAAATTAAATCTATACAACAGGTTAAAATTTACAATCACACGAAAACCAACAGGTTTAAATTTAAAATCACAATAAAACCAAAAGGGTAAAATTAAAAATCACAATAAAATCATAGATCTATAATTCATGAAAAATATGAATTTCTTTTAAAAACTGTACAACCTGCTCCATTGGAACAGTCTCACTTGAAATTTCCCTAAGGGACATATTGATTAAATGATTTTTCCTACGTTGACATCTAAAAACAGTACAGGACACTAAAATTTGTTCAACGGTTATATCTAGTTGGCAAGCAGAGCAGCGAGGTGCCAGCCTGTCCGCCCCGCTGGCCATCAGATACCTATGAGTATATTGTGTGTGCCCTATACGTAAACGTGTTAAAACAATGCTTGATCTTCTGTACACCTCTAAATGCGACCATGGTTGGGCAGAAGGCCCAATTGACTTTAATTTAAAACTACTATTTAAATTAGAACAGTGGGCCTGCCACTTGTCTCTAGAATAAAACGTAATACTACTTTTAAAATCTGAAACTGGGACACCCATGCTGGAAATGTGATTAAGCCTAGTTGCAGCCTTAGCTGCAACGTCAGCTCGCTCATTTCCTACAATTCCAACATGGGACGGAACCCAGCAAAACTTAATCGTCAATTGCTTTCTATTCACTAAAATATGAAACCAATCTTGTATCACTTGCACCAAAAGATGGCAAGAGACTAAACTTCTTAATACTAATAAAACACTCAATAAGCCGGTAAAAATGGCTAAAATTGTATTTAAAAAAAATTATGATGAAAAATTAATTTCAAAGCAGTCAAAACTGCCAACAGTTCGGTCATAAAAATAGAGGAACTTGACGGAAGCCTTTTTTTAATTATATTTACAGTTGTCACTTCAGAGCAACCCACACCATCAGAACTCTTGGAACCATCTGTATAAATGTGATAAGCATCATCATGCTCGGAAGCATGAGATAGGAAACTAACCCTAAACTGTTCATCTGAGCTGTTCCTTTTACTATTCATAACCGGACCAATCTTAATCTTAGGCCTATTCCAAGGAGGATATATTGAAGGGGTAATTTCAGTCTATGTAGGGGGAAGTAATCCCACGTCAATAGCCGAGGCTTCTAGTCCTACTTCTAGTGGTTACATACCACCTCATTAATATGTCAAGAGAAAGTTAATTCCTTATCAAATAAAACACTAAGGTACTTTATGCTATCTTCGTATGGTAAAATGGAATCGTTTAAAAACAACGTAGGAATCTTTACCAATCTGCTCAGTCGGCAAAAACGTATGGCTTTTTTTTTTTCTGGAGAAAATTTTAACCCTCTAGCACTGGCCCAAGATGTAGCAGCAATAATAGCATTCTCGATTTTATGACATGCTTCAACAGATGATGATTTACTACATAATACTGCATAGTCATCAGCAAAAGCCAAACCAAGCACCCCAACAGGAACTTGTTCAAGTAGCCCGTTAATAGCTACATTGAAAAGCGTTGGACTACGAACGCTTCCCTGAGGCAATCATTCTTCTTGAATGTAAGCTAATGAAATAAGAGAGCCAATACTCACTTTCAAGTACCTATCTGACAAAAAATCTTGAATACGATAAAACATATTACCCATAATACTTCAATCAACGAGTTGCCAGGTAGTATCGTAGGCCTTTCCTAGGTCAAAGAACACTGCAATGGTTTGGTTTTGCATGTCGAAGGCATTCTGGACTTCTCGATTGAGGAAAATCAAAGGGTCATTGCTATTTCTATTTTTCCTAAAACCAAACTGTCTTTTTAATAAAAGATTCTTTGTTTTCAAATACCACACTAGTCGAATATTGACTATTCTCTCATAAATCTTGCCGAAACAACTAGTAAGAGCAATTGGCCTATAATTTTTTGAGAGGTACGAATCCTTTAATGGTTTTATAATAAGTACGATTATCGATATTTTTCAGGACTTAGGGGAAGTTCCTGCAAAAAGTATTTAAAACATCTAAAAGAAATGGCTTTGTACTTTCTGGAAGATTAAAAATCCTGGAGTATGAAATATTATATTCCTCATGAGATGTTGGGAAAGATAATGAAATTGCGTTATCCAATTCTTCCATGGTAAAAGGAAGATTGTAAGACTCTAAATTTGTACTAAAGGAGGAACAACCATAGTACTGTTCCTAATATCCCTGAATGCTGCAGGATAGTGTAGGACACTAGATATATTCTCAAAAGGCCTACCAAACTCTTCGGCTACTGCTCCCGGATCATATATAAAGAGACCATAAATTTTTAATATAGGCAAGGGAGATGGACAAAATTTCCCTTGTAACTTTCGGATTCTATTCTAGACTAATGAGAGAGGGTTATTATATTTCAATTCGCTTATGTATTTAATAGATGATTCTTTCCTTGCCTGCTTGAAAGTTATCTTTTAATTAGCAAGAGCTCTTTTGTATGTTATTTTATTGGCTAAACAAGGGTATCTGCAATATCTCTTGTAGCAAGTTCTTGCTATCTTCCGCATCAAAACAAAGCCATCATTACACCAAGGAACTACAGGACGTCTAGGTTTACCTGATGTTTGAGGTATGGAGAGCATGGCCCCACACAACAATATGCTCATTAAATACTCATATGCTTTTATTGAACTCTGGAATTAATTTTTCTTTCGAAAAATGTCAGTGGATTTATTAAATAATCCACAGTCAACTTCCCCCACCTTCCATTTGGGTAAACATGGAGATGGTAAATTTTTCACATACCTCAAGTGAATGGGCCAAATATCACTGCCATGATCATTTTGATCTACTGCCCATTGGTAATCTAACATCAAAGATAAAGAGCAGATAGTGAGGTCTATGGCTTAATCAGAACTGTGGTAAACATCATGTCTCATAGGAGAACCGTCATTCATTAAAGTTATGTCATTCATGTCAAGCAGTTGTTCTACTATCAAACCCCATCGATCACAATATTGTTCTCCCCATAGGGAGTGTTTGGCATTAAAGTCCACCATCAATATGAAGGGTTAAGGAAGTCGGTTTATTAAGAACTGCTAGTCATTTAATTCTAGCTGACGAGGATTACCATATGCATCCTGAACTCTATTTTCTAATGTTGGGTCAAGGAAAAGAGAACAAATAGTGATCCATTTGTCATTAAAGAAAAAAATTGCATAAGCCTGCAACACAGATTGCAGTTGAACAACTCTGTGATTAAGAGACTTGTAAATTATTATGCCTTTGCCTCCCTGAGTACGAGCACCTATTAGGGGTGGGGACCTATAAAATGAAAAATTATAACCTAAACAGGGAGTAAGATCTCCCAATTTAGTCTCCTGTATACAGATTGCAAATATATTATGTTCTTTAAACAGAGCCCGAACTTGCTCTTTGTTTGAATTAAATCCATGGATATTCCATTTTCTTATACGATTTTTTTGGCTCTAATTTGGAAATCTGAAACCTAGAGAGAGATGGGTTGCCAGCCAATCTTTCAATAATTATTGATCTAGATAGTGCAAAGGATTTTTTTTTATGCTGGGCCTTAAGCTACCCTTTCAATTTTATTTTTAGTACTTATATCCTGATCCTGAGAACGTTAAGGTGAAGGGGTAGGAAATGGCCTTTTTTGTCTAACACATTGTGCCTCCATTTCCTCACAATCATTGGATCGATGAACTGTTATGAAAGGTAACGGTACAATTTGGTATGAAGAATTCTCAATATTTCGCATTAGGGACTCATCAAGATCTTTAATCGATCCGGTCACAAATGTAGGGGCTATGAGAGCTTCACTAGAAGAGGGTTTGGGAGCCCCACTGAAGGGGGCAGGAGAAGCCCCACCAGAGGGGTTTGAAGAAACCCCACCATAGGGGACAGAAGAAGCCCCACCAGAGGGGGCAGGAGACGCGCCACCAGAGGGGGCAGGAGAACCCCCACCATAGGGGCCAAGAGCAGCCCCACCAGAGTGGGGTGATGGAGCCCCACCAGCGGGGTGAGGAGGAGCCCCACCAGAAGGGGACAGAGGAGTCCCAACAGAGTGTGCCGGGGGAGCCTCACCAAGGGGGGGGGGGGGTGGCAGAGGAGCCACAACTATGGGGGCCCGAGGAGCCCGACTAGAGAAGTCCCCAGAACTCCTCATTGCATCTGTATATTTTTCACTAATAGCTTCTTTGCATGTCCGACACTGATGTGTTCATTAATAGATTTCAGCAATGCCTCTTGCTCTTTCTTCAATACAGGGCATTCTTTATCACGGGCCTGATGGTCACCTTTGCAGTTCACACACACTACAGGTGTTGAAAAATCCCCATGCTCAGGTTGGGCACAAGATCCACAAATCTTATTTCTAGTGCAAATACGGGAGGAGTGCCCAAAACTAAAACAATTAAAACACTGAAGCACTCTCTGTCTATATGGACAAACTCTAACAATTTCACTGTCAAAAACAATGTCTGGAAGCAAATAAGTATTCACAAAATTTAAAATAATCATTGATGAATGGGGTACTTCAAATACCTTCCAAATCACATCTGGACATATTTCCAAAATCTCACTCTCATCCAGTTCATATATATCCTTATTAAAGTAAACTCCTTTTGCATAGCTGAAATTGTGGTGAGGTTTTAATTGTTTTATTATCCCATCAGGATCAAGCCTAAGATTGAGAAGCATTACTGCTTGCCCGTCTGTTTTGGTATTCACCGGAAAACTGTTACGTCCAAAACGAGATATATCTGGTCTGTTTACATCACCAATTTTTTGGTTTACTGACCTCTTCATCTTGAAGAGGTTGCCTCTCTCGTTTTGTGTGGTAATAATCAACCACTTAGCTGGATTCGGTGATTTAGATATTTTAGTTACTATAGGATCTTCAAGTTCATTATGAGGTCTATATATATCTAGATGCTTAGGTACCCCCTCTGCCCTTGAAAGCCTAACATTCATAGAAGCTGAATTAAATTCCTTGTATGCTCTGTGGGCTTTTCTCATATTATCAAAGACAATCCAGTTTTCAAAGGATTCATTATCATTGCCAAGTCTATTCCTGATTTCTTTTATTAACCCAAATTTTGAAAACTCCATGCGAATATCATAAACACTTCAGTCCAAAGGCACTGGCCTGAATATCAGGATTACTGTTTTTATAAGTTCTTCATATGGTTCCATAGTAACAATGGAACTCTTAGAATTTTCTATAGCCAAAATCGGAGAGGATGCCGATTGGTTGTCAAAGGGTTGTGGTGGTGTCACCATAATGACGAGAAGGCTCACTTCATCTGGATATAACCCCCACCCACCAAGGAGCCACACTTGGAGGACGGGGTCATCCATCAAATTAGGGCCACCCTAGGGGAAATATCCAGATGTACACCCAGCCCTCAGCACTTGAGCCGTCATGACAGCCATCAACGTCAAACCCACCACTGAGGGAAAGGTTTGAAATAAAACTCTTACCTCATCCAGGCACGTTGGGTACTCGACCTCTTTTGAGATGGCATCCTGTCCATCCCACCAGCGCCAAATCTAAAGAGGCAGCCAAATTACAGTCAAACACAAGCCAAAGTCACCAACAAGTTAATACCAAAGAGTTGGAGATGGGAGAGAAAATGAAAAAAAAAAAAAAAAAAAAAAGAGAAAGTGCTGACTAAATTTGTTGGATCAACAACTTGGCACCAAGGACCAGTGGGAAATCTATTCCCACTGAACATCGGAGCTTAGCTGCTGATCCCCAAGACCACCATCCTCATCAAGGCTTCAGCATCTGAGGGGTGGTGTTTAAATAACACTTGAAGATTACATGTAACTGAGTAATGATGGTTATTGTTGGAGGTACCTGGTAATCTGCAATTACTTGAACCTCTAATCTTTTGTTTCCTTTCTGGGCTGGTTTCCTTATTTGTTTGTCCGGTGGTCATCTTTTATGGCGGAGTAAATTACTATTACAAAATCTGGGTGTTTTTCGAAAGTTATGTAATGTTGATATCAGTAAATAGAAGAGTTTATCATAGATAAATTATATTTTATTCTATGATTTCTTTTACAGTGACCAATTCTTCCTAATCCCTTCTACCAAACAAATAATATCAGTTAATGAAGGAATTCTTTAGAATAACAACAATAATTACCATATCAATTTCCCAAACAAGTCTTTTACACAACTTTCCAGAGAATCGAACAACGTTTGTCTGAACAAATTCACCGACATCAATAATACCATATTTTGCTAATGGGATTCTGTACAACTAATTTAGAAATATTTTCAGTTTCAGCCACTTATTTTTTTCTGATAAATTTACCCATTATTCTGCATGAAATAAAATCTCTAATCTTTACCAAAATAGAAATCAAATATTCTCCCTGTAAATATTTTTTTTTAAATATACTTCATCTTATTTCTATATTTAAAAAAAAATACTTTCATAACTAAATAAACCGAAGAAAGTGTGTAGTCCCTTTTCTATTTCAGCCCATAAAAAAGAGAAATGATTGTTTATCTAAAGCACAGAAAGCTAATAAGTCATTAATTATCCAAAAATATCTAATAAACACTATCAGCACAATTCCTAGCACATTAACAGCCCAGCTAACAAACTGAGTTATTTTCAGAAATATTCACAAGTGAATGTTTATCAAACATTAACACTTTGGGAAATTGTGTATTAATTCAATTTCCTCTTGTTTTTCAGAGATTTCCTTTACTTTTTTTTTTTACAAAGTATTGCTTAGACAGAAAGACTTCTAATGCATTAACCATCTAATATTAGACCCACTTGTATAAAAAAAATTTTTCTTGTATTATTATTATTATTATTATTATTATTATTATTATTATTATTATTATTATTATTATTATTATTATTATTATTATTATTATTATTATTACTTTCTAAGCAATAACCCAAGCTAGAAAACAAGATTCCATAACCCCAGGGAATACAACAGAAAAAAGACAAATGAGGAAAGGAAATAAGGAAAAAAAAAGCTACAAATATGTAATTTAACATCAAAAAAAATACCAGCAGTAAAAACATTAAAATAAATCATTCATATATAATGTATTGAAAAAAAAGAGAAAAGAGAAAAATAATAAAAAAAAAGTGGAAGAGAAATAACTAGAATAGTGTGCCGGAGTTTACCAACCAGAAAGAGAATTCTACCAAGACAAGTGGAAGGTCATGTTACAGAGACTATGGCACTGCCTAAGTCTATAGAACAATTGTTTAATTTTGGAGTGTCCTTTTCCCAAAGGAGCTGCTAACTAATGAGTCTCTTTAACGCTTATCGAGAGAAAAGTAGCCACTGACATATTACAGTAGTTAACCCATTTAGCGAAGATGAAGTATTTGGTAATCTCAGTGTTGTCATATGTATGAGGGAAGAGGAGAATATGCAAAGAAAGACCAGAATATATTGTTATACATGTAGTCTGAGTAAAATGAGCTATAACACAAGAGAAGAATCCAATTTAGTACTGTCTGGACAGTCAAAGGACGCAGTAACTCTAGTGTTTTTGTAACCATTGAAAGTCTTT
>NC_090734.1:44587775-44605275 GCF_036898095.1 Palaemon carinicauda
ATATTAAATGAATCCCAGTTTGCGGAATTTTTCTCTGCATTCAAAAAATTAGCGAGAAAACTGAGTTGGCCGGTATCAATGTGGATTACCTTAGTTCAATGCAGAGTGATCAGTAAGGCTCAGAAGGTTTATGCAGCGCTAAGTGAAGAGACGAGTGCGCAGTAGGAAGAGGTCAAAGACTTAATATTGAAGGTTTATGAACTGGTATCAAGAGGCGTGCACATCAACGCTTGCGCAACTTGCGTAAAAAGTATATCTGCACATTTGTTGAATTTGCTAGAGAGAAGGTAATTGCGTTTTCATCCTTTTCACTAACAGCTTAGTGTGAGGATCACTTCATCAGCCGTATATGCTGCAGAGTTACTAAAATATTCGGTGCTTGCCATAGATTTTCCCGAGTGTTAGTGAGTTCATAGTTTGAACTGTACCTTAACACTTTTTTTTTTGTGTTTATCTTGTGTTATTGAGACAAACCTCTATAACCAAGCACCGTTCGACCAGCTGAAAGCTACCATCGCGTGTTTGCAATGGCAGCCAGGGATCCTTCTCCCATCCCTACCTCCTCCCCTCGAACTATAGTGGAGAAGGGAAGGATAAGAAAACCCAGATGTCTCAACTTGAGGAGCCACAAGAACTTACCGAGATCATCTGCAGTAAAACCAATCCCAGGAATCTCAAGTGATCTTCAAGGTGAGACTCCAGATCACCTAGCAGCAGCAGCAGAAGAAGAAGAAGACGACAAGGACCACCAGGACACCGACACCGACATCAATCCTACGCAGCAGCCACCTTCACAGCAGACCACTGACAGCACGCTGAATCCTGCAAAATTCAGGTTAACTCCAGGACCCAACACGACATCTTACGCCGCTGTTGCCGCCAGGAGGCCAGTAACCCGAACCTGAATATGACTATACGTCCAAACTGCAGGGGACTGTTAGTCATCTTTGCCCAAGACTTATCCAACAAGACCTTCTGTGAGCAGCAGGATAACGTGCTCAAGCTCGACCTCACCGAAAGGCCTACCACTATCATCTTAGTGTACGACCTACACCTTCCACTTGAACCTGTGCTCCGACCTCCCGCTATTCTCACTGCCAAGAGATATGAGGGAAAGGCCGGAAGGAGATCCCACAAACTGGAGGCAGTCTTCATGGGACCTTGCCCTCCTAAGCTCTCTTTCGGCCACTGGGGCACCTTCTGCACATACGAGTACTTTCGAGAGCCCCTCAGATGCTTCAGATGTCAGAAGTTCGGCCACCATCAGAGCCGCTGCACAGGTCCGGAGATCTGTGCAGTTTGCAGCAGCAGACAGCATCCCACAGCCTACTGCATCGCCAGGTTTAAGGCCGGACACCACACCACCGCTCACTGCCCGAACTGCAGAGGATCTCATCATGCTTGGCATGATAGATGTCCCTTCCGACTGCAGTGCATTGCAGACCACCAGGTGGTAGATCTCCACTACAACCTGTACCCACGTCAGCCTCGTCAAACACACCGACCTCCAACCAACCACACCCCTCCACCAACCAACCACACCTCCCAACAAAAACCTAACCCCTCCAGACATGCCATTCCTGAACTTCCTTCTCCTCCAAGTCTCCCTCCGGCACCTAAACCTCAACGTCCTCCTAGACCTCCTCCAAAGTCAAAAAGATCTCCTTCCCACACACCTTCCAATCCTTCACCTCTAAGATTCACCTCTCCTCCCAATCCTTCCGCTGCCTCCCAGCTGATCAGACCTCAACCTTCCTCATCCTCCTCCGCACCTGTAACCCACACACCCTGCTCCTCTCACTCCTTAAGAAAATGTCCCAGCTTACCTAGTCCTGCTGTAAGAAGCCAACAAAGCGCCTCACACCCTGCCACACCCCCTCCAACTATTGATAGTAATGATTACGACCTTTCTGCTCGCCCATGGATGTTCTTCTAGCAGCCTTTAGTAATATTTTCCCTCAACTTTTTGCGAACCCGTAAAATCAAGTTCACCCAGAAGTCTCTTGATGACTTCGTTTTTGATAACGCCGCCCTTGAACTTCAAGCTCAATTCCCTTCATAGACCCACCAGCAAAGGATCCTAATAAACCCCTTACAACAACCAAAACACCCACCACAACACCCAAGTGACAGTGCTCCAATGGAACCTGTGCAGACTCCGCAATAAGTTCACATTCCTGCAATCCCAAACTTCAGCGCGAGAACCAGACATAATTGTACTGCAAGACACTCTGCTAAATGAGAGCACACCATTTGCATTCTCAGGATACAAAATTCACATTAAGTATCAATCACCATCGACAAGAGATTAACCACTATAGTCAAAAGCAGCATCCCCTCCAAAATAGCACCTAGTATCGACTGTGGGACATAGGCAGAGACACTCAGCATTCAGATATCTCAGCTAGCCACAACCCTCACAGTCCACAACATCTAGAAGTCCCCAGCAAAAAGCATCAATGCAGAGGCACTCTTCGTCAACGCCTCCAAGGAGGACTAACTAATCGTAGGTGATTTCAACACCCACCTCCCTTTCCAGAACTCAATATCAGCAACAAATCAAACAGACAGACACTTACATGCCCTACTGCAAGTATATCATGGTGTAACATTGCTTAACAACGTTACAGAAGCCACCCATCTAAAAGGAGGTCACTTAGACCTTACCTTCCTCTCTAGTACCATACAACGAGACGCCAAATGGCAACTTCATCCTGTACTAACGAGTGATCACCTTACCATAGAAGTTAAATTCGATTTGGAAAAATACCCCCTTCCTCCACCCCGAAAAAGGTGGAAGCCAAAGATTGCCAACTGGGAAAAATTTGAAACAACTATGACAGAATTGTTCTGGAATACATCAAGAACAAACATATTAATATTTTCACCCTAATATTTGACTTTAACAAACAACTAGATGCAGCCACTAGTGTTTCAATGCCACAAAAAAATTATTCTGAAAGGAAACACGCCGAAGCCTGGTACTACAACAGCTGCATCAAAGAAAGGAATGCCAGAGTCAACAGAACCAGGAAACTTTTCAGGAGATAGAGAAATGATGAACTTCATGATCTACTTGTGGAAATAATCAAGCACTCCGTATAAGTATCACTGGAAGTCAGAACAGACAAATGGTATTCATGGTGCCATGAAGTTAACTTCAGTACATCCCTAGCTAGAATATGGGGCTGGTCCAACAAAGTCTCTGGGAAGTATAGCACACCCAAAGTCACACACCCAGACCCATTAGCTGAAGCCAACAGAATTGCCAACAACTTTGCTGACAGAGCAAAAATCACAAACCTACCTCTGCAAACTATAAACAGGCAGAAAACACTGCTCCCAATCAGGAACAATATCATTGAAGCCGCCTGCAGCATGAGAGATGATACCGACAGCCCCTAAACCATGGAGGAACTCAACACGGCCATTGCGAAAGGCAGAAAGGACACTGCCCCTAGAGCCGACCTCATCACATACAGCATGCTGAAGAACATAGGAAGCCACGCAAAGTTGGTGTATTTGCACTTGATCAACATGACACAGAGAACGACTACGCCCAACTACATGGAACCAACAGGACACCAAACACATCCCAAAAGCCAAGGAACCAGACACCTACCGACCCATAGGTTTGATTAGCTGAACCGAGAAAGTAGCTGAGAAAATGGTACTCAACAGACTGCAATAGAAAATAGGCCAACTACATCATTGCCTATATGCCTACAAGAATGGCATAGGCCCTCAAGAATGTATCACAGATGTCCTTAGAACAATTAATGACTTAGAACAATTAATGACAAAAAAGCTTTTGTCATCTTCCTCGATCTCTAGAAAGCCTTTGAGCTAGCCAGCTCACCTGCTATCCTCTTTACACTTGTTGAAAAAAAGAGTAAAAGGACATTTACAGGCATGGACTCGAAACTACATACTAAACCGAGAATCCAGTCACTTTCAAAGAAAAAAACAACGAATTGATCCCCCTAGAAAACGGAACGCCACAAGGAGGCATATTAAGCCCCTACCTATTCAATCTACAGATGGAGAACTTAGCCACTCTAAACCTCCCAAACGGAGTTGAAATCTTCATATATGCTGACGACATATGTATCATATGCCTACACGATACACATGCAAGGAACGCTACCCAAAAGGCACTGGACATGATCAACACCAACAAAACTAAAGCCATGGCTATAAGACACCCGCAAGACCCCCAGAACTTCCCTTTGAGGGGAGAAGCCATTGAATGGGTAAAGCAATTCATGTACCTTTACGTAATCATTAGAAAAACCTTATCACCAGCTAATGAAGCAACATACATCAGAGAGAAGACAAAGAGTCGTCTATCAGCCATGAGACAAATGACCTCCCTCAAACAAGGAGTGTCAAACTCCTTTATCTACAAGCAATTTGATCCCTCATCAACTATGCAGTACCTACAATCACCACACTGACTGACAACCAAAAAGCATTATTGGAAGTGGTGCAAAACAATGCCATGAGACTCATCAGTGGCTCTCCAATGTGGACTAGACTCTGCTTACTTAGAGCACTAACTAACCTAATTTCCCTTTCAGCCAGGATAGACATCAGGAATAGCAGCATTATTTTCAAGTCAATCATCGCAGACATGACAAGCCCACTCAATAACAAACTTAAAAGACTTCTACCACTAGTGGAAGAGATAGACCCACCAAACTCTCATGCAAAGAAACTACAAGATACACTCAGAAGAATGCAAATGCAAAATAAAGACAACAAAACCAAGGGACAACAAAAGCATGATGGCTACAGCACTCCTGCCCCTTGGGCTCAGGACCCCATCCAATAAAGCTTCACCATCCTACCAGCAGCAAGCAAAGCCCTCTGCACACTAGAGCAACTCACTGGAGCTGCAAAAAATGCAATCAGGAACACACCTGCACCTAACATCTACTATACTGATGGATCATTCTACTGTGCAATGCCCGCAGCAGCTGCTGCAGTTGTCTCTTCATCAGGATATAAAGAAAAATGGCTATTACAAAAGCCCTAGAACACTCTACAAACCTAAAAGAAGGAAACACAACAATCCACACGAATTCCAGAGGAGCCCTCCTGGTTCTCAGCAACAAAAAACCCAAAGAGAATGATTACCTCATCACGGCAATTCAATTCCTAGTTTAGCCCATCAAAGCAACAGCAGTCAAGTAACCTTGAATTGGATTCCAAGCCACACTGGAATCTCTGGCAATGACGAGGCCGACTAACTAGCCAAATCAGCTTTAATATGCCAGACTATAAACATCACTTCACAACCTTCACTTAAAACCATCAAGAATCAAATGGCTGCCTACTGTAGCGTCCAAAAGACAAGTGAAGTAAGGCGAGCCTTCCTAGATGGATCAATATCTGCTAAGTGGTATATTGAAGCTACAAACCTATAAACACACCCAACTGTAAAACAAACACCCCGCCAGGTCACAGTTATCACTTGCAGACTGCGACTGGGATATCTATGGAGCTAGCAAATCATCATGGATAACGCGGAAGACCCAGCAATACAGCAGAGACCAATAAGACCGTGCAATTTCTGTGATCAAGACAGAGAAGAACCTGTACAGCACTACCTATTGCACTGTCGAGAAACGAGCTTATTTCGACAGGGTCTCAACCCCAACAATCCTGCAAGTGTAACAGCAATTGTCAGACACATAATTGCCAATGCTCATGCTTTCTAAGCCTTTCTCCACAGCTACCCTCCACCGAGATAATGTAGTAACAGCACCAGTTTGCAACCTAAGTAATCATTTCAACCCTTTTATAACTTCTCTTCCACTTGCAATCTCTGTTTTTTTTTTTTTTTTGTTCAGGTATCCCTCTCAACCATTAATCTATAGACGTCTCAATAACCACAATTACAATTAACTCTTTAGTTTTATTTTTGTTTTAAATTTTACAGGTACAGGAATGTTTATCCATCCTTTCCCTACTACTCAAGCAGCTAACAACTCCCTCCTTCCCCCTCTCTCTCACTCAGCTGAAATCTCACTTTATTCATTCAAAGTTTTTTTACTTCACCTATACCAATATCTCCAACTGAAACCTTTCAACTCCTTTCTGAGCTCCCCCACTTATCGGCACTTACTACTATAACTCTTTTTCTCTAACCAAAGACTGGAGCCGGTGGGCTCTTGGGAAGGACATCCCCTTCCCGCTGTCACCTTCTTCCTTCTCTAAACAGGATTAAGACCATCGCCTCATCCCATCCAAACCCAAAACCTAACCTAAAATCACGAAATAAAAACTGCAGAATACCCCTCATCCCAACTACATATCCCCAAAATCCTAAAAAAACACCTACGGGCTGCAAGAGTGCAAGAGCCTGTGTCTGGCCGCAAGGGCCAGGCAATCTTCAACAACAATAAAGAAGATTAGTTAAAAGCGAAAGGGATGAATGATTTTGAAAGTTTAAAGGAACTAATATTAATTGTGGAATTTAAGAATCACATTGGGATGGAACTTAAAGGACATTTAACAAACTTGAAATTAGAAGCTATAGAAGCAGTAGCCGTTGCTGCGGACAAATATACTTTATCGCATAAGTTAGTACATAATTTTTCAGAAAGACTCGATAAATGGGATAAAGGTAAGAAGGGCGAGAAAGCAGCGGTAATGTCTGTAAGTCCGATAGAGGGAGTTCTCCAAAGAAGGCAAAGTCATCACCGGGTAGGGGTGAAAGTAAAATCATTTTTTTTTCTGTAGGAAAAATGGCCATGTTAAGGCTAATTACACTTCCTGGAAAGGGCAGGTTAAGTCAAAGACGGCAGGCATGATTGGTAAGGTTGCTTGGAGCAGGTCACAGGTAAGTAGTTGCTTCAGTAAGTACGTCGCAGATGGCGAGGTTTTCGCTAAAGACCAGTCAGGGTCTGGAAGGCAGGTGAGTATGCTACGGGACACTAGCGCGGCCCAGTCGATAATCTTCTGGTCCTCATTGCACTGGGTTTCAGAAATGACGAGCTTGAGTATGTAGTATTAGGTGATTTCCTAATACGGTAGTAGCTTGTCCTCTGGGTGTGCTTTGGGTAGACTCAAGGTGGATTAATGAACCTATGAAGCTGGCAATGGTTGATGTATTATCCATAACCAATGTTGATATTGTGTTGGCTAACGATATATAGCCAGGTACGGTATGTGATTACAAGGTTATGCAATGCAGGTATGCGGACCTCGTTAGTGTAATTGAACCAGTAATGGTTGTAACTCGCTCAGCAGCACATTCATCAGGGATGGAGGATGCAGGTTTAGGCTTCAAAAGTCTAGAGGAGCTGACAGAGCGAGGGGTATCTAGGTTAAGTGCTTCTGCGAGTCCTAGTCTGGTCTCTGAGTGGGATAGCTCAGTAGGGTGGATAGAGAATCACTTGGGTTAGCTCAGAAGGAGGAGTTTGGAGAATTAGGAGTGGAGGTAGACTCTTATTTGAGTAGACCTCGGTATCTGTGGGAAAATTACATCCTACTGAGGGTGAGTTCGTCAACTATGGTTCCATTTGATGATTGAGAGGTAAGGAAACAGGTGGTAGTGCCCCATAAATATAGGGACAAGATTTTATGGTTGGGACACGAGGATGTGTTCGCAAGTCACTTTGGAATTGGAAAGACTTTTAGGAAAATTACTGAACATTTTTATTGGCCAAAGATGAGATCTGAGGTAAAAAGGTTTGTTAATTCTTGCAAAAATTATCAACTGGTTGGTAAACCTAATCAGAAAATACCTAAGACACCTTTAAAACCTATTCCAGCAATAGGGGAACCTTTTCTGGAAATTTTGATTGGCATTGTAAGCCCATTGCCTAAGACCAGCAGTGGTAATCAATACATGCTGACTATGAGGAATCGAATGTCTAGGTACCCAGAAGCAGTGCCCTTGAAGAGTTTTAAGAGAAAGCAGGTCATGAATGCATTAAAAAATTTATTTTCCAGGTTTGGTTTGCCCAAGATGATTCAATCTGATCGCGGGACTAACTTTACAAGCAGAATTTTTTAAAAAGTTTACAGGAGTTGAAGGTCCAACAAATCAGGTCATCGCCTTACCCTCCAGAAAGCCAGGGACAGACTTAGCGATTCCATCAGACGCTGAAATTAATGTTAAGAAAAATATTGTCGGTAAAATCAGGGAGGATGGGATGAAGTTCTCCTGTATTTACCTCTTGCTTTTAGGTCTGTACCAAGTGATATAATGGGTTTCACCCCCTTTGATTTAGTTTTTGGTTCCAAGGTGAGGGGTGCCTTGGATGTGATGAGAGAGAGTTGGAGGGGAGTCACCCTAACGTAAGCTTGATAGAATTTGAGAGAATCCAGGAGTAAGTTAACTAAGGCATCTGAATTTGCTAAGAATAATCTAGTAGTTGGTCATGGGAAGATAAAGGAAAAGTACGACGTAAAGACCAGAGATAGGGAATTTCAGGTTCGGGTTAGGGTACTTGCTCTGCTGCCAATTCCAGGAAATCCCTTAACGGCGCATTTTTCAGGTCCTTGGAAGGTTTCAAAGGTAGTTAGTAGTCATAACTATCTGATAGAAACACCAGGCAGGCAATGTAAGTATCAACTATGTCATACAAATATGTTGAAACCTTTTTTGAGAATGAGAGTAAGGAACCCGTCTTATTACTCAATAGGGTTGAGCCTAAAGTTTAGATCTCAGCATTGATATGCCATGGCCCAGGAATAATCAGGAAATGTTAAGTAATTTGTCGGGGAATTTGCTACACCTAGAAAAGGATCAGAGGGAGTCTGTGGTAAATTTATGTGAATCTTTTCCAGAATTATTTCAGGATTCTCCAGGGCATACCAATGTATTGAGTCACGATGTGGAAGTGGGGAATGCTAAGCCCATCAAGCAAGCTTCCTACAGGACCAAACCAGTAAAAAGGAAGATTATTGATAAGGAAATAGAGTATATGTTGGACCAAAATTTAATTGAGGACAGTAATAGTCCATGGTCTTCTCCTGTAGTTTTGGTGAAAAAAGGAGGTGAGTACCGGATGTGTTTAGATTACAGGAGAATTAAAGCAGTCACTGAGGCTGACAGCATTCCTCTTTGTCGGGTAGAGGACTTTATTAATGAAATAGGGAATGCTCAGTATATTAGTAACGTTGACTTGTTAAAAGGGTATATGCAAGTTCCATTGACTAAGCGGGCCCGGGAGGTATCCGCATTTGCAACTCATGAAGGGTTGTTATGCTATTTGGCATGAAAAACGACTCAGCTACATTCCAGCGTTTGATGAATAAGATTGTGGGTAGTCTGAAAGGAGTAGTGATCTATGTTGATGATATAACAGTGTATAGCCATGATTGGGCTACACACGTAAAGAGGATGGAGAAACTGTTCGTTAAGCGCAAACTAGCATGGTTAGTGATTAATTTGGCAAGGTGTGACATAGCAAAGGCAAAGGTAGTTTACTTGGGACATGAAGTAGGTCAGGATAAAGTACTACCAATGTCTGCAAATGTAGAGACAATTGTAAATTTTCCAGTGCTAGATAACAAGAAAGCCATTCGCAGGTTTCTGGGAGTGATAGGCTACTATAGAAGATTTATAATAAATTTTTCCCAAATAGCTATTCCTTTGACTAATTTGTTGCAGAAAAGGAGTGGAATTCCAGTGGTCGAACGCATATAAAAAATTGTTTGATAAGTTAAAATCCACCTTATTAACTAATCCAATTATGAAAGCCCCCAATTTTCAGGTATCATTTAAGTTTGCAAAAGATGCCAGTAATGTAGGTGTTGGAGCTGTCTTGTTGCAGTTGGAGGACCAGGTAGAACATCCAGTAGCTTTCTTCTCAAAGAAACTAACTGAGCCACAACAGAATTATTCCATTATAGAGAAAGAGATCTCAAGCCTGATTCTCGCTCTTGAATATTATGAGGTTTATCTTTCCAACTGCATGGCAGATCATAATCCTTTAACCTTTTTTAAATAGTTTAAGAGTCGCAATAAGAGACTCTGTAGGTGGAGCTTATTGTTGCAGGAATGGAGTCTGGAAATTAAGCTCATCTCTGGAAAAGAAAATGTCGTTTCAGATGACCTATCGCGCAAATTTCTAGTGATAATGAAATTTTTCTTATTTCAGGAAATTGTATTATTTTTCTTCTTTTTTGGTGTTGTTGTTAGGATGACACACTAGTTGTATTATTAAAATGATTAGTGTTCATATTTTATTTTCAAGGGTAAAGTAACTAGCAAGTTTTTATAAACTAAATAGGGGTTGTTTTGACCTAACCCTTTATCTATCGATTTTAATTCCATAAAGAAATTCATTTAATGGGGGAAAAGTTACACACTTTCTCGATGATTTTGATTAAATTCTCTTAATTGGTAAAGTAATTTACTGAGGGTCACCTAAAATCACTAAGTCAATTTTTTTTTCATCGCCATTTACTGGATGATGTGTTAGGTTCTAAGATTGGTATGTCACTCATGGAGTGTTTAGTTTTCTATCCCATGTTGTCTGTGGGGGAGTGAAGGGCGAGGTGACGAGGGAACTTTTTTGGAGGTAAATGGGTGTGAGGGAATAAGCAGCCATCTTCAAACTTAAAGGACTCACAGTGGGCTGGCTCTTCACCCGCTGGAGAATGCTAGTGGGATTAATCCAGTGTCTTCAGTGAAGGAGGCCATAGAGGATTTGATTGCCCCCTTTGGAGGAGCAGCTTAGCAGCAGCTGAATGCTCTCACTTTCTCCTGTACCTGGTGACGGTTTGTGGTAATTGTGTGAGTGCTATCGGCGGGGAGAAGGACTTCTCAACGGGCCAGAATCCATTACTACTGAATTCAGGATGGCTGTGACCCATCTGCCGTATGGTAAAGGTAGCGATTTTGTGTGTCTCCATTCAACTCTGAAGGAGTAGAAGGCGGCGTCGTTACTGATTTTTCACCGATGTTTGTGTCACAGTACGCGGATAGCATAAGCAAGGTCTCACCCATGATTGGTCCTCGGACTTCACTCGTTTTTTTGTGAAAGCCCACCTCAGGAGTTTTTATTTTGGTGTTAACATAGGTTAACTGTTATTGTAATTTATGAAGATTGTAAGGATGGGAAGCTTCGCATAGATTTGTATAGAGAGGGGTAGTGTTAAGGTTCTGGGACTTTCCTGCTCTTTCCTATCTCCGTTAATGTAATTGTGTAAGTGTCGGGTGAATGGTAGTTTGCGAGGTTATTCTTTCCTTTTACTCTTGTCTTGGCTTTCTGTATCCTTGTTGATGAATGGCTCCTATATATGTTTGGAGTAATAAGCTCGTGGTTTGATATCTTCCAATTTAAAGGGATTTTTGTGTTATTATCACTGTTACATAAAATTGCTAGCCCTGGCTATGAATAAAACTTAAAGAACTTGGCCCCACCGCTAGGTCCGTGAAATATATATATATATATATATATATATATATATATATATATATATATATATATATATATATATATATATATATATATATATATATATATATATATATATATATATATATATATACGTATATATATATATATATATATATATATATATATATATATATATATATATATATATATATATATATATATATATATATATATACGTATATATATATATATATATATATATATATATATATATATATATATATATATATATATATATATATATATATATATATATATATGTATATATATATATATATATATATATATATATATATATATATATATATATATATATATATATATATATATATATATATATATATATATATATATATATATATATATATATATATATATATATATATATATATATATATATATATATATATATATATACATATATATATATATATATATATATATATATATATATATATATATATATATATATATATATATATATATATATATATATATATATATATATATATATATATATATATATATATATATATATATATATATATATATATATATATATATATATATATATATATATATATATATATATATAGTAGGAGGTATGTGAATTTTATTACACTCATATAAGGAAATTTAAGCGAAATTTTATCAGATGTAGTTTTGGATGTAAAATCCAAAAAAATGTAGTGCCTACAATTGAAAGATTTTACATTTTTAAAAATATTTAAAATTTTTGGTATCTTGGACCTTCTTCCAATTTTTTTCCATATTTCTATTTTATTATTCTTTTCATTTATGAAATATTCATAAAACTAAACACTCTAATTGTTAAAAAGGTTAAATAATCTATATATGCAAATAAAATTAGGTTATCCATTATGATTTTACTGAAAATTCAACATTTTTGTATTCTTCACTAACAAAATAACCGGCGCATATGAAAATTATATTAAGTTTAACTCATCATTGTCATTGTCATCTGAATCTGGATCGTCGGATTAGTTTGAATCCTCAATGGCATTGCCATTGTCTTATTGGTAAACTTCCAAAGAATCTGGCAGCTGAGATCCTTCAAACCTATTTGGCAATGCCTTGCTACTGACAGCATTTCAACTATGCTCTAATGACGATCCCTTGAAAGACTTAAATTTTTTTGCCCATTTCCACATCCTTGCAAAATCAGGTCTTACAATGTGGTAGATAAGAGCTGCCTTGCAAGGAGGCATTGATGCATATTCCAAACTCTTCCCTTCATCTGGATGCGGCACATAATGTCTTGGTATAAATTTTGTTTCAAATATAATTTTTGTGGGCTTCATTGGCAAAACAAAATTGCCTTTTTCCATATATCGCATATATAAATTGTTCCAGTGTAGCGTCGGTAACAGAGCTAACATTGGTCGATTGCTTAACTTTGCTAGTGTCTGAAGGAACTGAGGGTATTCCAAAGCAATTGAGAGTGGTCTAGTTTTCCCTTTGCCGAATAAATAGGAATTGTAAGTACATCCTGTGATGACCTGATATCCTTACAAATCAGGGCAGACTATGCCATTCATTTCTCTGAGCTCCTCGACCAAGTTTCTGATGTTAGCATTGCGCTTAGTATTGTTGTGAGCATGTCCCATTTTCATTGAATTTCAGTTTGCAGGTACACATCGCTGCAATAATGCAAAGAATGATCATTGCGTCTGTGTTATCACAATGTACTTTCACCCGCAAAGGCTTATTGCTACTTCTGTAAAGCTCAAAGCTTTGAAACACCATCCTTGTGTTAGCTTCATTGTGGTCGCAGTCATATAACAGACAGTCCTGAAGAATCAATTGGTTGTTACTCTCTACTGAAAAGGCATAGAATTATTTTCCATAAGTTACTATTACTCTCTTCGTCATAATTATTTCAGCATATTCATTTGACTGCCACTCATTAAACAAGAAAGGAAGGAAAGTATATTTGAATTGTAATGAGGGTACGCACTTTGTGAAATTTTTCGGCCTTTTAGGCTACAACCAGTGATTCAAATATTAGTGTCAGTGTCTCCCCGAATTATATGTGCCGAATCTTTGATTGTGCTCCAAGTATAATCGTCCCACAGAGTGTACACTTCGTTGCCTGTGGCTTAAAAAGTCACAGCTTAGATAGCTTTGGATATTCCACCATAAGCAGAAGGAAAATTTTTAATTATTCTGATCAGAAAAATGCCATCAAGAATGGTCACATCACTTGCCATATTAAACAGTTCAGTATCCGCTGTTGCCAATGATTTCAGAGAATTTGCTAATTTAGACTTACTGCTTTTAGTTATTGTTCCATCTACATTGCAGAAACTAAGGGAAAATACAGGCAAGGAATGATACAGGACTTTTCTTAAGTCGAACTTTTTCTGCCATGATAAGTTAAGAAGTCTGCCAAAACATTTTTATCTTTTGTTGTGACCGTACACTTTACTGCATTGCCAGCAAAGTTTCTAACTTTCCTTTTCTTAATGGGCTTCTCGAATTGCGGTGGATATTCTATGATTTCCTCACGGAAATCCTTTTACCATTAAGAACCTTTCTTAACTGTGTTTAAGAGCTCATTCCAGACCTCATCTGGAGGTGTCTCCTAGAAGATAGGTTGATCAGATAATGATTGCTTTGCTCACCCTGTTGAAATGGATTCATAGGTGAATCAATAGTTTCGTTAATCATCATGAAATCTGTAAGTTCTCTCTGTATTCTTTAGGGTTTTGATTCATGGGCAAACCGGTTAATAATATTTCACAGAAGTTTTCTCCATCACATAGTTAATCACTTGACTCCTTACATACCTTGTGACATTCCATCTTCGTTGGGCAGGGAGACTCAGGGTGAATTCACTTATGCCAGTCATCCTGGATACGGCATCCGTATTTAAAGACATCTCCAATGCTCAATGAGCAGGTAATCTGGCGAAGGAAAGTCCATACAACCTCACAGTAAGGCTCCCTTATCCAACTGATGATGTATACCAGGATGTGTGTAATTTATGTTCAATAGTTTTAAGAAATAAAGTAACATATGTCTAGCATAGTTAGGCTCGTAGCATGCAAAGAGCACAGGAATTATTGTTTTGAGAGCATAATTGAAGAGCTCATTGGCATTTGTCTCTACAGCTTTTTCCATAAGTAGAATCTAGTGTATAAGACTGATGTAAAAAAAAAAAAAAAAAAAAAAAAAAAAACAGAGCTGTACCACCATGGTTTTCACTGTCTTTCTTTGTAAAACTTCTCGTAATCCTTCATTAGACATTTAAAGACCTCTGACTTCTCCATATATTTTTTTTTTCAGCATTGCTGTGATGATACCATGCTTGTCCACATTATCTTTCTTCTGATATAAGAACAATCCTACATGTTTCTTTCTAAGAGCAGTGGCAAGAAAAATCTGCAGTGTTTCACACCTTATGTCAGCTTTCGTGATACGAAGCCACTTAATGATCTAGGAGCAAGTACTTATGACTCAGGAAGTATATGTAACCTCCAGAATCCTCAATGAGATAGTCCAAGCTACCAGAGTACCTGAACATGATGTGGAAAGGTCGGCAGTGGATAAACACCCTATCAAATCAGGTAGCCAGAATATTCTTGATTTGGTCAGCAGGCTCGGCAATACCAAGGTCATACATAATATATATATGTAGTGTCCCTAACATTCATCTGCTACCTCTAGTCTTGTCTTGATAATATCAAGGACTACATCCTGTCTTGTTGGTGGTTTCCCTATTTTTTTATGTATTAAATTGTCTGACTTGGCAAGGGGTCTATTATAAGTTGAGAATTCTATCCTGACCACATAGGCATGCTAGCAAATGCAACTGACGGAACAATATCTATTTTCTATCACGTTTACTAGGGGTTCAGAGGAAATCACATCAAAAGTTTCTAAATTTGCAGAAATAATCTTCGACTTTTTTTGCCACAGGCTCCAGTTTAGTGTCAGGATTGGATATATCAATATATCGCTTCATTGTTTTATGGAATAATTCAGTAACAACTGATATCAAATGTTCGAAGTAAACGCTAAATCCATGCCCTACATTTATTCTTCCTTTCTTATTGCAGAAAATGCCTTTTCCTTCAAGAATGCCAGTGGCTCATTTGGTTCCAACAGAAACTGCAACCTGTGAACAGAAGGGATGCAAATCGTGCAACTGTTCAATATGTTTGACCTTAAATATTAGATATATGTTAGCAGGAAACAGTTAAAAGACATTTGAAACTGAAATCAACACCTGTGATTTCCTAGGTACAGCTTGTTGGGCAACTGCTGTATTTGAATTATCTTTCTGAGATCCTGATCTCATTATTATTATTATTATCATTACTTGCTAAGCTACCTAATATAAATGTAGTGTTCCTAGTATTCATCTGCTACCTCTAGTCTTGTCTTGATAATATCAACGACTACATCATGTCTTGTTGGTGGTTCCCTATTTTTGTTATGTATTAAATTGTCTGACTTGCCAAGGGGTCTATTATAAGCTGAGAATTCTATCCTGACCACATAGGCGTGCTAGCAAATGCAGCTGACGAAACAATATCTATTTTTTGTCACATTTACTATGGGTTCAGAGGAAATCACATCAAAAGTTTCTAAATTTGCAGAAATAATCTTCGACTTTTTTTGCCACAGGCTCCAGTTTATTGTCAGGATCGGATATTTCGATATATCGCTTCATTGTTTTATGAAATATTTCAGTAACAACTGATATCAAATGTTCGAAGTAAACGCTAAATCCATGCACTACATTTATTCTTTCTTTCTTATTGCAGAAAATGCCTTTTCCTTCAAGAATAACAGTGACTCATTTGGTTATAACAGAAACTGCAACCTGTGAACAGAAGGGGCGCAAATCGTACAACTGTTCAATATGTTTGACCTTAAATATTAGATATATGTTAGCAGGAAACAGTTAAATGACATTTGAAACTGAAATCAACACCTGTGATTTCCTAGGTACAGCTTGTTGGGCAACTGCTGTATTTGAATTATCTTTCTGAGATCCTGATCTCATTATTATTATTATTATCATTGCTTGCTAAGCTACAACCCTAGTGGGAAAAGCAGGATGCTATAAGCCCATGGGCTCCAAAAGAGAATAAAACTAAGTGAGGAAAGGAAGCAAAAAAAAATAGAATATCTTAAGAAGAGCAACAACATCAAAATACATATCTCCTATATAAGCTATAAAAACTTCATCAAAACAAGAGGAAGAGAAAAAAGATAGAATAGGGTGCCCAAGCATAATTTCAAGTAAGAGAAATCTAACCCAAGACAGTGGAAAACCATGGTACAGAGGCTATAGCACGACCTAAGAGTAAGAAAGAAAGTTTTGAATTTGGAGTGTCATTTTGAGAAAAGAGCTGCGTACAATAGCTAAAGAGTCTCTTCTACCCATACAAAGAGGAAAGTGGTCACGAAGCAATTACAGTGTATTAAGAATATTTGTTTGGTAATCTCGATGTTATCAGGTGTATGAGTACAAGGGAGAATATGTATAGAATAGGCCATACTATTCGGTGAGTGTGTGTGTGTAAGGAAAGGGAAAATGAACCGTAACCAGAGAGTAGGAACCAGTATACTATTATCTGGCCAGTTAAAAGACACCATAAATCTTTATCAATAGTATTTCCACGGGTTAGTGGTGCCCAGGCCATGCTGCTACCTACTAGAAAATTTCTGTAACAAGCTGAGTGATATCCATTTCTATGATGACAGTCACTGGAGAATTGTCACAGAGATTGTCATAATTAGATGAACTCTGCTGTTTTCATTATTCAAAGACACTCTTAACATGGGATCACTTTCTTCGCTATTACCCGTAATTACTACCCATTGTGTCACGTGGTGGGCCGGGAAATTGGGTGAACCTCGCTGGTAAGAGACTGATGTCTCGCCAGGTAAATCCTCGGACAGCTAGGTAGCGTCAGGTTCCAATTTCTTTTATGATCTCTCTTAGCATGGTTGGTTTCGAACTGGCCTTTCATTAGAAGGGGCTAGCGTTCGATCCCAAGTATGAGGTAGAAATTTATTTCTATTTGAACACGATATTGTGT
>NC_090734.1:44631086-44638586 GCF_036898095.1 Palaemon carinicauda
ACTCCTACGGCATTGTTGAACATTTGTAACTTCACTGTTGAGTAGTTTACGGTTCACAATAGTGTAGATACATCATAGATGACTCTATCCATCTGAAGGGTTAAACAGTTAGAGAAAGTCACCCTAAGGGAATAGTTTACTAGCTGATTTCTTTGCAAAGCAAACTACCTCAGCAGAGTCAAACATGGATTAAGTATAGGCAGCAAGACCTGGCTTCAAACAGAGGTCGATATTGATCTCCCTGTTAATTGAAATTATTCTCATAGTTCTTGCTTAGATCATGCCTTGGTTATATATTGTTTTCTCGCCATGTAATACACATTTTTTTCCGGTGGAGTGGGACTCTGTAGTAACCATCTCTTTAGAGATTTTTTTTTTTATAGAATCCAGTGGGCCAGCTACTCAGAATAAGATTAAGTATTTTTCTTCCAATGTTCAAGACATCATATTCATTGACATCAGGATGGACCACCTCGACCTTTATAATACTCATGATACTAGTTTGGTTCTATTGACTAGATATGCTTTCTAAGCTTTTGATTATTTTCAGTTTGCTTATTTTTTTTTTTTTATTTTCATCACGTTGCCTTTGGTGATTCTTTCTCTGTTATGTTCTCCGGATTTATTAAAATCTGACCAGAAATGGCAAAGCTTTGTGACAATTAGGTCATGTGGTGACCATTAACAATCAATACAGTGACACCTTCTGGCCCATGACCAAACACTATGTCAGTTGTATCAGTGATCTGATTGGTAAGTATTGCATATTTTAGTCATAGAATCAGAAGACGACTAGAGATGATGGACACAAAATGAGCCATATTGTGTGTAGTCGAGGCCACCTGCTGTAAAATCTGGTCACATGATTCCAGCAACTTCAATCTGCAGGGTGAATTCTTGTTCATGTCCACCTAAACACTGTTTTGATGAAGGCTTTTAAGAAGAGGATTTCAGCTGAGAACTGTGTGGTTTTAGTGTTAGTTGGCCATTCATTCAGACAGGATAACAAATTACTATTTTCATAAACAAGATAGAGAAGCATTTCATCAGTATCCTTTTTAACAGCCTAAAAATTCTGAGACTACTTTATACCTGACATCAGCTAAATCACTGCTGACGAATATTGATGATATGAATGATCGAGGGGAGAACAAAAAGGTGATGCAGATGGCATGAGTGAGACACATCAGCATATGCATATCCCCAAATAGAGGATGAACCTCCTAAAGTATGACGGGGAATGGAACCGAGCATCAACTTTTACTTTATATAGCTGCTAATCTACATAAAACACCACCATTGTTTGACACCAGCCTTTCCAATAGGTGTTGCAAGGCTTCATTAAATGTTGATTAGGCCTCTAGCAATGAGGAGTAGACTACTGGTATTTTCCACTTCAACTTCGACAAACAGATTCATCAATGAGGATCTCAAAGATCAAGAACACTTTCCACTCTATAAGACGTAAGGACTATTCCCACATAACATCCTGCCCCTGGTGACTAAATATGTCAGCAAGAACATCCCTATTGCTGAAATGAGCCTCACCTACAACTTTTCAATGTTTTCCAGCCCACATGTGTACAATCTCACTAACATCAATAACTATTGATAAATACAGTAAACAAAGAAGATTAGTCACAACGACTTTAACAGAGCCCTCACTAAAAAGGATTTATTTTTAGAGTGGTTATTGGTTCTTTAACTATTTAAAAAGATGCTCTGATTGGAGGGTCTTCTATTCACCGTGTACGATATCATGTAAGATTATATCATCTTTCTAAAAACTATATTTATCACTATCGTAATTCAGGCTATGTGTTAGTCATTGAAAAGGATCTCTTAACCATGTCCAGAACTTAATACTAAACTTTTTTCACTTCTGTGAGAATGGTCACTGATCAAGAAGAAACATTACCACTGAGTTGGAGGTCCACAAATCTTGCTTATAGTTCCTCTGTAATGCTTGTTGCCATTGCGTTGCGTGTGCTGTGCCATGACCAACCATAGAGAAAACCTAGTCATTGACGTTAAGAAAATTATCTACTTCCTCAAGGTGATGTGATCCTTGGGGCAATAAGAGCTATGATTGATCAATATTCAACTGCTCAAGGACGAGGTCACTTTGAAAATTTTATTAACAAAATAATTTTCTTATCTGCATATTTTCATATTGTGAAACAAGTGTTATCTCCCTCGTCGTCGTCGGAAATATGATAGAGCCAACAGGTTACTGCATTTTTCCTCCTCAATGCAATGATGAAAAAATTATAAGGAATTGACTACATGTGGTTAGAAAAGAACAGCAAGGGGTTCATTTTGTACCTTAATTTTCAAACCTATCAATTTGAACTTCATTAACCATTGTAATTATTCATTTGTTGCTGATATTTTGTATTTCAGGTTATATAAAAATATCAGCAAAAACATTATCAATATATAATGAATACTGGAATCCATATACCATAACTAGTCCTCTGCAGGACAAAGGCCTTAGACATGTCTTTCCACTCTTGATTGTTTATGATCTATCTATGGCAGTCTATAACCGCTACTATTTTTAGTGCGTCAATCAATCATCTTCTCTTCCTCTCCATGCTTTGTTTGTAACCTCTAGGGAACCAAAATTTTATTCTTAATGTCCATCTGTTTTCTGTCATTCTTATTTAGCCTACGTCGATATCTTTCTTCCATCACGTTGTTAGAACATCTTCTACTTTAGTTTCCTCTTGCAACCATGCCGCGCTTTTTCTGTATCTTAGTGTTATTCTTTTCATTATTCGTTCCATGGCTCTTTGAGTTGTAATTAGCTTAGGTTGTAAGGATTTAGTAAGGCTTTGAAGCTTCCGGTGTACAAGTTAAATCAGGTAGAGTCATCTGATTAAATACATTTTTTTTTTCAGAGAAAGTAGCATCTAAATTTATATAATCTCATTTCGGTCTCCATATCATACTAATCCTTTTTTTTTTTTTTACTTATATTTCGGTCTCATGTACTGGTGAAACATTTACTGTGTGTTCTAAGTATTTATAATCTTTAACCCCTATATGTTGTTCATCTGCATTTTCACAGAACCTAATCTTAATTTTACTCATATTCACTTTTATTTCTGTATTTTGGCTTTTTCTATCACAATCTTTTATTATCTTTTACAACTCCTCCCAGAATTCACTAAAACAACTATGGCAAATGCTAATCGTAAATTGTTAAGGTATTCCCTATTAATGCTAATGCCTATATTTTCCTAAACTAAATTGAAAAAAAAAAACAAAAAATGTGAATGATTTTGGAGAGATGCGTCATTTCTGTGTAAGTACTATCTCACAATCTCTGTGCAGTTTTAGGATCGTTCAACTTCCCATACCGATATTTTCAAGTGTTCTAACATACGATTCATATATTCCATGTCTTTGAAGTGCTTCCATTACCGCGTATCGAAAAATAAGAATCAAAACCTTTACCCTAGTTTATAAACACTATACATGGTGTTTTGTCATACTCTTGATTTTTCTTTTAGCTCGTCAATTAGATATATATATATATATATATATATATATATATATATATATATATATATATATATATATATATATATATATATATATATATATATATATATATATATATATATATATATATATATATATATATATGATCTGTTCTTGACCACTCGTTTCTTAAGCAAAACAGATTTCTTGGATGATATAAGTCTAGCTATCTTCCTCTTCATCATAACATGATCTTTGTGGATATTCTATATATTAATAAACGTAAAATGATTAGGCAATCATTTGTTTTATACTTTTTGTTTCAGATTCTCTGTGGATTAGTAAACTGATAGTGATTACTCCAAGCCGAAGGCATAGAGCATTTTTGCAGACATTAAGTGTAAAGTTCAGCGAGATTTTTTACTATGAGATCTCCTCCACTTATTATTGAATTAACT
Source organism: Palaemon carinicauda (assembly GCF_036898095.1). Lineage (NCBI taxonomy): Eukaryota > Metazoa > Arthropoda > Malacostraca > Decapoda > Palaemonidae > Palaemon > Palaemon carinicauda. The sequence goes on from NC_090734.1 coordinate 44,635,034, forward strand.
GTGTAATCATCTTTTACTGAATCACCTTGTTCCATGCCCTTTATTTTTTTCTTTACTTCTGCTGTTACATTGAGTATGGGCTTAAGTGTTTCCTCCTTTTTATTGGCAAAGTTATTTCTTGAATCCGTATTGTATAGCATTTTTATAGTGATCATTTGCAATTCCCATCAATCGTACTCTTTTCTTGATAATACTTAAATTTTTATTCGTTCAATCAAATATCTGCTCTCACCTTGTTCTAAGTCCTCTTTTTACTGATTTGTTGCTTCCTCCGTAGCTTAGTGTTTTCTAAATTTTGATTATATATATATATATATATATATATATATATATATATATATATATATATATATATATATATATATATATATATATATATATATATATATATATATATATATATATATATATATATATACATATACTTTATATGTGTGCGTACCTGTGTGTGTTTCACTCTGTGTATGACCGAGTGTATTTGTCTTGCTCGTTTTATGTTCATATATTCTATCAACATTTATATGGACACAAAATCCCTATCAGTTTTAACACAATATATAAACTACTAATGTGCAAAACGTCTGCTGTAATATATATTATTAATTTGTAAATGGGCAAGAAGACATCTCGTCCCTAAAATGTTTCTGGGAAGTGTTATACTTTGATGATAAAAAAGAGAAAGAAATATTACTGCAAGACTTTCAACACCCCGACTCCGTTATGATGCCTTTCTGTATCTAATGCCCAATTGTCCCTATATCTTAAATGTAAGAGAATCACCATAATACAAAAAGGTAAGGCTTCAGGAAAAATCATTGCAAGCTAGAGGGTCAAGCACGATTTTAACTCAAAATGCCGATAAGGAAGATAACCAGGTTTTTATCAATGTTAAATAATCATTAAAGCAATAAAAATACAGCTAAATGGGTTAAACATTCTTTACCTTTGATGATATCACAAAAGTAGTTTTGCTGTGCTGAAAGCATACCGATTAAATATTTTTTTTTTTTTTTTTTTTTTTTACCAGAGATTTAATATTTTGTTTTGCAAATGAACGTATCAGTTATGTAGCCTTGATATGTTTGGATTAATCAAAGGCATTCGACCTCGTAGATCACTATTCTATTTAGAATACTGCAAAGATTTTGTCCGACGGGTATGTTATTATTTGAATAAAAGATTACATCTATATGTAGAAAGTGTATTATACATTGTTCTATGTATAATATCTCTGACTATTTCGTTGTAAATAATCTTGCCAGGCAAGGGAGTTCTTTATATATGATGTTATTTATTACTTACCTGGAACCATTCATTAAAATGGTTGAGAATAGGCAGTTTAATCATGTTCCTAGATTGATTAATAAGTTTGAAATAGTATTGCTATGTTATGCAGATGACTGAGTTATAATTATTACTAGCGATAAGGCATTGGAGGAATATTTAAATGTATTCAAAGAATGAGAACGCTTTAGATGCAGTTCTTAATAGAGGCTAAACTTCTATTTCAAAACCTAGTAACAAGAAATAGAGAGTATTATGGTTTTATCATGGTTCAATAGTTTTGAACGGTTATTGTAAAATCTTATGTACATATCAGAGCAAAAATAATCAATAAAGCCAAGTTAGTAGCCTAAACTAAATCGTCAGTATCTTTCATAAACGAAAGTTAATCATGTTTCAAAGAGCAATAATAATAAATTATAAAACTTTGGCAAATGTATAGTTTACAGTGCATGTTTATCCCATTCCAGTGGAAAATTAAAAAAAAAAATATATAGAAAATATTTTTATATGTTAGTGGAATACCAACTGTGAACATATTGCAAGGAAAACGATGTTTTTGTTCTAATAAAGAGGTAGCAGTGGGATTATTGTTATTCAGAGTAAATCAAATTCCCTCATAGTTTGTACTCTTGAAATGTTTAAAGGATCAGTGTTTTTGGGTAATAAAATGACTTTTTATTAATATAAAGTTAAAGCCACCTTCATGATAGAAAATGAATGTATGATGACCGCGTATCATAGAATAAAAAAAAAAATTGCCAGTGAAGTTTGGGTGAAAAATTATTGGTATGCTGAAAATATAGAATATCTGCACCCTTCACTTAACTGATTTTTTTTTCTAAATTTACAGGCAATTAAATAATAGGTATATAAGAAGTAAGATTTTTTTTTTCAAACAGGCATACGAATTATTGTGCACAAATGATGGCCTACCTAGGATGAAAATAAAAGATCCAAATGACTACAATTGTCGATGTAAAGAAACTAATACGTATAAGGTAAATCTATGTTGCTTTTTTTCAAATTTGTTGCCATGGCTTTTCATTTACACAGTAAATATTTTAAGATGAAAGCTGGTGATTGATTAAGGACTTTAAAGTTATAATTTGATGTAGACTAAAAAAAAAGATATATGAAAAAAAAAAATGGTCATAATAGCTGATTTTAAATACGGGGTATTAATGGGAGGATACATGGGAGTTATAGGTATTGACACGCAATTACCTTCATGATTATATATCGAAAATGGAAATATTTTCAATGTATATATAATGGAATTTAAAAATTTTGTTCAAATGTATTCACAGGTCAATAAGTTTTTAATTTTAAATCATGTTTAGATTATTAGTAAAAGGTTCAATATATGAAATATACGTTATTATTTTTATTCATGTAATTATATTATGAATATTAACAACTATAAATCATAAGAATTTGAAATTTATATATCTCAATTAAAGAAAAAAATGTAATTGACCATTCGCCTCTCATCATTGAGGCATATTTGGTTTAAAGACTAAAAACCAAATGTTCCCTCAGTGCAAAAGCCACATCGCCAATTCAAAATGAAAGGAAAGCTCTGAATCGATCCTGGACGAGCTGTATCTGCTGGTAATATAGGAGCCATTGTGTAATTTTTCTTCAAATGAAGAGTTTTCATTGATCTAAATTATTTTGTCTTTTGACCGACAACGCAATACTACATTGGATCCTTCTCTATGGATACGGCTCATTTTCCTTTTGCCTACACTAGGGATTGCTATTTAAGAAACTTTTCCCAATCTCGGGATTTCGGGAAAAGATTAGTATTTCCCCGTGATCCCAGGAAAATCTCGGGAAATAATTATTTTTGTATTTAATGAATGAAATATGGCAAAATACTTATATCACGTAATTTTTCTTATTACTTTTAATGCATTGGCCAAGACATATTCAAAATATATACAAAAAAAAAAAAGTCGTTCAATGAAATTAACGAGCAGAAAATCTAAAACGATTACACACATAATTTTATGTAGTTGTTTCTGTCAAAATAATTCAAATAAATGACACATCTTTTTACAATTGTATGAAAATATCGTTTACAAATAAAAGGTTTTGTATTATAAACCTAGTGAAAGAAAAAAATATCAGTGATTATAACAAATAAGCAAATTCTTAAATAAAAAGTACTGTAATCACTGTATAAGATCACATGTTTTTTTTAATATAAATCTGATGAGAAAAAAAGGAGTAATGTCACCACAGAAAAATAAAACTTCAAATA
>NC_090734.1:44643586-44650475 GCF_036898095.1 Palaemon carinicauda
GGGATCGAACGCTAGCCCCTTCTAATGAAAGGCCAGGTCGAAACCAACCATGTCACGAGAGCCCATAAAAGATATTGGAACCTGACCGCTACCAGCTGTCCGAGGATTTACCTGGCGAGAAATCAGTCTCTTACCAGCGACTTTTACCCAATATCCCGGGCCACCACGTGACACAATTGGTAGTAATTCATTCAAATTACCCCTAATGAGTCAATATGGATTAATATCAACACAACATCGTGTTCAAATAGAAATAAATTTCTACCTCATACCTGGGATCGAAAGCTAGCCCCTTCTAATGAAAGGCCAGGTCGAAACCAACCATGTCACGAGAGCCCATAAAAGATATTGGAACCTGACCGCTACCAGCTGTCCGAGGATTTACCTGGCGAGACATCAGTCTCTTACCAGCGAGTTTTACCCAATATCCCGGGCCACCACGTGATACAATTGGTAGTAATTCATTCAAATTACCCCTAATGATTCAATATGGATTAATATCAACACAACATCGTGTTCAAATAGAAATAAATTTCTACCTCATACCTGGGATCGAACGCTAGCCCCTTCTAATGAAAGGCCAGGTCGAAACCAACCATGTCACGAGAGCCCATAAAAGATATTGGAACCTGACCGCTACCAGCTGTCCGAGGATTTACCTGGCGAGACATCAGTCTCTTACCAGCGAGTTTTACCAAATATCCCGGGCCACCACATGACACAATTGGTAGTAATTCATTCAAATTACCCCTAATGAGTCAATATGGATTAATATCAACACAACATCGTGTTCAAATAGAAATAAATTTCTACCTCATACCTGGGATCGAACGCTAGCCCCTTCTAATGAAAGGCCAGGTCGAAACCAACCATGTCACGAGAGCACATAAAAGATATTGGAACCTGACCGCTACCAGCTGGCGAGACATCAGTCTCTTACCAGCGAGTTTTACCCAATATCCCGGGTTACCACGTGACACAATTGGTAGTAATTCATTCAAATTACCCCATCTCTCGCTGGTAAGAGACTGATGTCTCGCCAGGTAAATCCTCAGACAGCTGGTAGCGGTCAGGTTCCAATATCTTTTATGGGCTCTCTTGACATGGTTGGTTTCGACCTGGCCTTTAATTCGAAGGGGCTAGCGTTCAATCCCAAGTATGAGGTAGAAATTTATTTCTATTTGAACAAGATGTTGTGTTGATATTTATCCATATTGACTCATTAGGAGTTATTTGAATGAATTACTACCAATTGTGTCACGTGGTGGCCCGGGATATTGGGTAAAACTCGCTGGTAAGAGACTGATGTCTCGCCAGGTAAATCCTCGGACAGCTGTTAGCGTCAGGTTCCAATTTCTTTTATTGGCTCTCTTGACATGGTTGGTTTCGACCTGGCCTTTAATTAGAAGGGGCTAGCGTTCGATCCCAAGTATGAGGTAGAAATTTATTTCTCTTTGAACACGATGTTGTTTTGATATTTATCCATATTGACTAATTAGAGGTAATTTGAATGAATTACTACCAATTGTGTCATGTGGTGGCCCGGGAAATTGGGTAAAACTCGCTGGTAAGAGACTGATGTCTCTCCAGGTAAATCCTCGGACAGCTGTTAGCGTCAGGTTCCAATTTCTTTTATGGGCTCTCGTGACATGGTTGGTTTCGACCTGGCCGTTAATTAGAAGGGGCTAGCTTTCTATCCCAAGAATGAGGTAGAAATTTATTTCTATTTGAACACGATGTTGTTTTGATATTTATCCATATTGACTCATTAGAGGTAATTTGAATGAATTACTACCAATTGTGTCACGTGGTGGCCCGGGAAATTGGGTAAAACTCGCTGGTATGAGACTAATGTCTCGCCAGGTAAATCCTCGGACAGCTGTTAGCGTCATGTTCCAATTTCTTTTATGGGCTCTCGTGACATGGTTGGTTTCGAACTGGCCTTTAATTAGAAGGGGCTAGCGTTCGATCCCAAGTATGAGGTAGTAATTTATTTCTATTTGAACACGATGTTGTGTTGATATTTATCCATATTGATTCATTAGGGGTAATTTGAATGAATTACTACCAATTGTGTCACGTGGTGGCCAGGGAAATTGGGTAAAACTCGCTGGTAAGAGACTGATGTCTCGCCAGGTAAATCCTCGGACAGCTGTTAGCGTCAGGTTCCAATTTCTTTTATGGGCTCTCGTGACATGGTTGAATTCTACCTGGCCTTTAATTAGAAGGGGCTAGCGTTCGATCCCAAGTATGAGGTAGAAATTTATTTCTATTTGAACACGATGTTGTGTTGAAATTTATCCATATTGACTCATTAGGGGTAATTTGAATGAATTACTACCAATTGTGTCACGTGGTGGCCAGGGAAATTGGGTAAAACTCGCTGGTAAGAGACTGATGTCTCGCCAGGTAAATTCTCGGACAGCTGTTAGGGTCAGGTTCCAATTTCTTTCATGGGCTCTCGTGACATGGTTGGTTTCGCCCTGGCCTTTAATTAGAAGAGGCTAGCGTTCGATCCCAAGTATGAGGTAGAAATTTATTTTTATTTGAACACGATCTTGTGTTGATATTTATCCATATTGACTCATTAGGGGTAATTTGAATGAATTACTACCAACTGTGTCACGTGGTGGCCCGGGAAATTGGGTAAAACTCGCTGGTAAGAGACTGATGTCTCGCCAGGTAAATCCTCGGACAGCTGTTAGCGTCAGGTTCAAATTTCCTTTATGGGCTCTCGTGACATGGTTGGTTTCGACCTGGCCTTTAATTAGAAGGGGCTAGCGTTCGATCCCAAGTATGAGGTAGAAATTTATTTCTATTTGAACACGATGTTGTGTTGATATTTATCCATATTGACTCATTAGGGGTAATTTGATTGAATTACTACCAATTATGTCACGTGGTGGCCAGGGAAATTGGGTAAAACTTGCTGGTAAGAGACTGATGTCTCGCCAGGTAAATCCTCGGACAGCTGTTAGCGTCAGGTTCCAATTTCTTTTATGGGCTCTCGTGACATGGTTGGTTTCGACCTGGCCTTTAATTAGAAGTTGCTAGCGTTCGATCCCAAGTATGAGGTAGAAATTTATTTCTATTTGAACACGATGTTGTGTTGATATTTATCCATATTGACTCATTAGGGGTAATTTGATTGAATTACTACCAATTGTGTCACGTGGTGTCCCGGGTAATTGGGTAAAACTTGCTGGTAAGAGACTGATGTCTCGCCAGGTAAATCCTCGGACAGCTGTTAGCGTCAGGATCCAATTTCTTTTATGGGCTCTCGTGATATGGTTGGTTTTGACCTGGCCTTTAATTAGAAGGGGCTAGCGTTCGATCCCAAGTATGAGGTAGAAATTTATTTCTATTTGAACACGATGTTGTGTTGATATTTATCCATATTGACTCATCAGGGGTAATTTGAATGAATTACTACCAATTGTGTCACGTGGTGGCCCGGGAAATTGGGTAAAACTCGCTGGTAAGAGACTGATGTCTCGCCAGGTAAATCCTCGGACAGCTGTTAGCGTCAGGTTCCAATTTCTTTTATGGGCTCTTGTGACATGGTTGGTTTCGATCTGGCCTTTAATTAGAAGGGGCTAGCGTTCGATCCTAAGTATAAGGTAAAAATTTATTTCTATTTGAACACGATGTTGTGTTGATCCATATTGACTCATTAGGTGTAATTTGAATGAATTACTACCAACTGTGTCACGTGGTTGCCCGGAAAATTGGGTAAAACTCGCTGGTAAGAGACTGATGTCTCGCCAGGTAAATCCTCTGACAGCTGTTGGCGTCAAATTCCATTTTCTTTTATGGGCTCTCGTGACATGGTTGGTTTCGACCTGGCCTTTAATTAGAAGGGGCTAGCCTTCGATCCCAAGTATGAGGTAAAAATTTATTTCTATTTGAACACGATGTTGTGTTGATATTTATCCATATTGACTTATTAGGTGTAATTTGAATGAATTACTACCAATTGTGTCATGTGGTGGCCCGGGAAATTGGGTAAAACTTGGTGGTAAGAGACTGATGTCTCGCCAGGTAAATCCTCGGACAGCTGTTAGCGTCAGGTTCCAATTTCTTTTATGGGCTCTCGTGACATGTTGGTTTCAACCTGGCCTTTAATTAGAAGGGGCTAGCATTCGATCCCAAGTATGAGGTAGAAATTTATTTCTATTGGAACACGATGTTGTGTTGATATTTATCCATATTGACTCATTAAGAGTAATTTGAATGAATAACTACCAATTGTGTCACGTGGTGGCCCAGGAAATTGGTTAAAACTCGCTGGTAAGAGACTGATGTCTCGCCAGGTAAATCCTCGGACAGCTGTTAGCGTCAGGTTCCAATTTCTTTTATAGGCTCTCGTGACATGGTTGCTTTCGACCTGGCCTTTAATTAGAAGGGGCTAGCGTTCGATCCCAAGTATGAGGTAGAAATTTATTTCTATTTGAACACGATGTTGTGTTGATATTTATTCATATTGACTCATTAGGGGTAATTTGAATGAATTACTACCAATTGTGTCACGTGGTGGCCCGGGAAATTGGGTAAAACTCGCTGGTAAGAGACTGATGTCTCGCCAGGTAAATCCTCGGACAGGTGTTAGCGTCAGGTTCCAATTTCTTTTATGGGCTCTCGTGACATAGTTGGTTTCGACCTGGCCTTTAATTAGAAAGGGCTAGCGTTCGATCCCAAGTATGAGGTAGAAATTTATTTCTATTTAAACACGATGTTGTGTTGATATTTATCCATATTGACTCATCAGGGGTAATTTGAATGAATTACTACCAATTGTGTCACGTGGTGGACCGGGAAATTGGGTAAAACTCGCTGGTAAGAGACTGATGTCTCGCCAGGTTAATCCTCGGACAGCTGTTAGGGTCAGGTTCCAATTTCTTTTATGGGCTCTTGTGACATGGTTGGTTTCGACCTGGCCTTTAATTAGAAGGGGCTAGCGTTCGATCCCAAGTATGAGGTAGAATTTTATTTCTATTTAAACACGATGTTGTGTTGATATTTATCCATATTGACTCATTAGGGGTAATTTGAATGAATTACTACCTATTGTGTCACGTGGTGGCCCGGGAAATTGGGTAAAACTCGCTGGTAAGAGACTGATGTCTCGCCAGGTAAATCCTCGGACAGCTGTTAGCGTCAGGTTCCAATTTCTTTTATGGGCTCTCGTGACATGGTTGGTTTCGAACTGGCCTTTAATTAGAAGGGGCTAGCGTTCGATCCCAAGTATGAGGTACAAATTTATTTCTCTTTGAACACGATGTTGTTTTGATATTTATACATATTGACTCATTAGGGGTAATTTGAATGAATTACTACCAATTGTGTCACGTGGTGGCCCGGGAAATTTTGTTTAAAACTCGCTGGTAAGAGACTGATGTCTCGCCAGGTAAATCCTCGTACAGCTGTTAGCGTCAGGTTCCAATTTCTTTTATGGGCTCTCGTGACATGGTTGGTTTCGACCTGGCCTTTAATTAGAAGGGGCTAGCTTTCTATACCAAGTATGAGGTAGAAATTTATTTCTATTTGAACACGATGTTGTTTTGATATTTATCCATATTGACTCATTAGGGGTAATTTGAATGAATTACTACCAATTGTGTCACGTGGTGGCCCGGGAAATTGGGTAAAACTCGCTGGTAAGAGACTAATGTCTCGCCAGGTAAATCCTCGGACAGCTGTTAGCGTCAGGTTCCAATTTCTTTCATGGGCTCTCGTGACATGGTTGGTTTCGACCTGGCCTTTAATTCGAAGGGGCTAGCGTTCGATCCCAAGTATGAGGTAGAAATTTATTTCTATTTGAACACGATGTTGTGTTGATATTTATCCATATTGACTCATTAAGGGTAATTTGAATGAATTACTACCAATTGTGTCACGTGGTGGCCCGGGAAATTGGGTAAAACTCGCTGGTAAGAGACTGATGTCTCGCCAGGTAAATCCTCGGACAGCTGTTAGCGTCAGGTTCCAATTTCTTTTATGGGCTCTCGTGACAAGGTTGGTTTTGACCTGGCCTTCAATTAGAAGGGGCTAGCGTTCGATCCCAAGTATGAGGTAGAAATTTATTTCTCTTTGAACACGATGTTGTTTTGATATTTATCCATATTGACTCATTAGGGGTAATTTGAATGAATTACTACCAATTGTGTCACGTGGTGGCCCGGGAAATTGGGTAAAACTCGCTGGTAAGAGACTGATGTCTCGCCAGGTAAATCCTCGGACAGCTGTTAGCGTCAGGTTCCAATTTCTTTTATGGGCTCTCGTGACATGGTTGGTTTCGACCTGTCCTTTAATTAGAAGGGGCTATCTTTTTATCCCAAGTATGAGGTAGAAATTTATTTCTATTTGAATACGATGTTGTTTTGATATTAATCCATATTGACTCATTAGGGGAAATTTGAATGAATTACTACCAATTGTGTCACGTGGTGGCCCGGGAAATTGGGTAAAGCTCGCTGGTAAGAGACTGATGTCTCGCCAGGTAAATCCTCGGACAGCTGTTAGCGTCAGGTTCCAATTTCTTTTATGGGCTCTCGTGACATGGTTGGTTTCAACCTGGCCTTTAATTAGAAGGGGCTAGCGTTCGATCCCAAGTATGAGGTAGAAATTTATTTCTATTTGAACACGATGTTGTGTTGATATATATATATATATATATATATATATATATATATATATATATATATATATATATATATATATATATATATATATATATATATATATATATATATATATATATATATATATATATATATATATATATATATATATATATATATATATATATATATATATATATATATATATATATATATATATATATATATATATATATATATGTGTGTGTGTGTGCGTGTGTGAAAAATCA
>NC_090734.1:44663475-44670975 GCF_036898095.1 Palaemon carinicauda
TGTTTACTGTAATTAGGCTGTAATAAAATTCTAACCTATGTTCGTCTAACAAAGGAACATAGCCTAGTTTATCCCTTCCGTTCTCCAGAATTAACTTTAAGTAACTTATAGGCAACAAATGGGGCGACAATACACCTTTAGTTGCTAACGTGATAGCTTCTACATAATCCTTGGATTTCTCAATGAAATGTGTAATTCTGTTATGTATGTGATCTATCTTTGAATCATAATACGTTAATGTTGCCAACAAATCCTGTACTTCCATAATTTGAACGATATTATCTGAATGTTCATTTAATAAATCCATAATTTTATTGATTGAAGCTAACTGATTCCTTAGTTCTGACATAATCAATTCATCTTTACGAGTCAAGAACTCAATTTTCTTATTTTGATTACTAATTTTAAGACGATTGGAAATTCCTAAACCTAAACTTGCAACAGACGCAAAGATGCTTAATGCAGCATAAATAAACGGATTCCGTCTTTCTTTATGTTCGTGTCCTACAGTCCACATCAAAAGGTCATAAGCCAAAGATCCTGTCTCGCCAGTCTTATTTTTCAAGTCATCAGATAGCATCTCTGCAACTTTTAATGTTGATCCAAGCAAACTCTCTGTAGTCAAATGAAAATGTCTTCTATGCAACTCATCCAATGATGCAGAAAACCTTGAAATGGCGGTTCTTAAGCTAGTGACATCATTCTCTTGAAGAAAAATTGCTTGCATATGCACTTTGACAATTACGTTGGTTGACGTAATAAAAATGTCTTCTTGTCTTTCAACTATGTTGCCATATTTAAAATATATATTTTTAGTCTTAGAGCTCATCCCATACGAGAAAAATGTCTGAGCGAACAATAGCACTTCCAACAACAAAAAATTCATCTTGGAAACCTGTAACGAGAAAAAATATATGTAATTACTCCTGTATTAAAAATTAAACTTTTAATCACATAAAACAATAAAATTTTCCTTCACTTCTTTCCCTCTCTTTTCTTTTTAATTTCTTATGTGAGCCAATGGTACTATTCTCTCATCCGTGGGTTGGGATACGTTTTGAACTCTAAACCTATTGGCCGTTAATGTTTCCAAAATGTTAAATGGGCCTTCAAACTTAGGTGTTAGTTTATAATTGAGCCCTTTTCTGACATTGATTTGAATATAGATGTTATCACCCACGGTATATGTTTTAGTTGGTTTCGCTATTTTATCATGATTCCTTTTCATTATGATTTGTGATTCTTCTAAATTCTTTCGAAGGATATCATATCGACTTATACTTGCATTTATACATTCTTTTAAAGGATTTGATAGATTAGTTGTAGGCGTTAATACATGGAAAGGTGTTCTAACTGGGGTACCATACAATGCTTCATGCGGTGACATTTTAATTGATATATGATATGAATGATTCAGAGTACTCAGTGCCGCCGGTATTGCAATATCCCAGTTGGGGTCTGATCCCCCTAGTGTTACCCTCAATATATTTAATATCTTCCTATTTGCTCTTTCTACTAGCCCATTCGACTCTGGGTGATATATCATGGTATTTATTTTCTTTATGTTGAGGAATTCACACAATGAGGTAAGAAAGTGATTATTAAATTCACCACCCGAGTCTGAGATTATCATGTGTGGAATTCCATGTTTACAAATGTAACACTCGTAAAACTTCCTAGCGCATTCAATCGCAGTTTTAGTTTTAAGCGCTATTAGTTCTGTATATCGAGTTAAAGCATCTATAATTACTAAGAGGTGCTTATTTCCTCTGTCTGACTCGTAAAATCCTGTTAACAAATCTAAATGTATTCTTTCAAAGGGTTGATTGGGCACAGGATAAGCTCCTAGGCTGACAGGTGTTTTCGTATGCCCTTTGTTTTCCTGACATGTGTGACAATTAGCTATGTGTCCTTTTATATCTGTAAGCATTGTATGCCAATAAAACAATGATTTGGCTTTCTGTGACATTAATGAGAACCCAGGGTGTCCATGTAATGGATTTGAATGCAACCAATTCAGGACAGTGGAAATAAGTGAGATTGGTACTACTACCTGGTCGTTAGTTACATGTGGTGTATTGCGGGTTTTCCTTGTCACAGTCCTACACAGAATATTATATTTGATTATATAATTCTGCTGCTTATACTTTATATATTCCTTTTCTTTATGATTGCCTTTCAAAGCATTTATAATTGTTTCTATTTTCTGATCTTTTCTTTGCTCAGTCTGTAACAATTCAGCACTCCAGCCTAAATCTTCTTGTTCAGATATTGTTTTTACAATAGCATGGATGTTGATATATCTATTAATTCAGCTAAAGGCTCCGTACAAGATGACACGGGGTTGCGTGATAATGCATCCGCAATGATATTTGCTTTCCCAGGTAAATACCCGATTTTTGAGCCAAAATCTTGAATGATCAAATGCCACCGAGTTCGTTTAGGGCTGTGATTGAAGCCTTTAAAGAACTCTGTTAGTGGTTTATGGTCAGTAAGAACCTTAACGGGATAACCGTAAATTATGAACTTAAAATGCACTAGCGAATTAACAATAGCTAGTCCTTCCTTGTCTATTACTGCATACTTACTTTCGGAAGTTCTCAATTTTCGAGAATAGAAAGCTATCGGGAAAAATTGTTTGTCATATTGCTGAAGCAATACCCCTCCTACTCTTAAGTCTGAGGCGTCTGTTGCAATGAAGAATTCCTTTCCGAAGTCAGGAAATTTTAAGATAGGAGAACTACACAGTTCATCTTTCAAAGTATTAAACGCCTGTTGATGTTGCTCAGACCATATGAAATCTACACCCTTCTTCGTAAGATCAGTTAAAGGAGCGGCTATTATTGAATAGTTGCGTATAAAACGCCTGTAATATCCACTACAACCCAGAAATTGCTGTATTCCCTTGACATTAGTAGGTATGGGAAAATTACGTATAGCCGACACCTTATCATGGACTACTTTAAGACCTTGGCTTGACACCATGAAACCCAAATATATTAATTCTGTTTTGAAAAATTCACACTTACAAATCTTTACCCTTAAGTTATGTTGTCTTAATCTCTGTAGTACTAGTTCTAACTTACGTAGATATTCTTCTAAGGTGTTGGAAAAGATTACAAGATCATCCATATAGGCATGCAATATATCCCCTAACAAGTCTCCAAACACTATGTTAATCATTCTTGTAAATGTTATAGGAGCACAACGTAAACCAAAAGGCATCCGTAAAAATTCATAATGTCCCCTGGCTGTGCTGAAGGCTGTGTATGGGATACTATCTTCTTCTAATGATATCTGGTGAAAGCCTTTAAGTAAGTCCAAACTGGTAAAATATTTATTCTGACCTAACAAAGACAAAATATCGTCAGTACATGGCACTGGGAATCGATCAGGGATCGTTTCCTCGTTTAGACGACGAAAGTCGACGCAGATACGCCATGTTCGATCTTTTTTCGGTACAACTATTAAAGGAAAATTATAAGCGCTGTTTGATTTTCTAATGACTCCTTCCTCTAACATTTTACCTACTTCATCATTTATTTCATTCTGGAATTTCATAGGGAGTCTGTACGAGGGTACATGATAATTTTCTGCTTGTCTTTAACCTTATTTGATGCTCGATCACATCTGTTTTTCCTAAGGATCCATCCGTAGTGGAAAAGACATCTTGATATTTAGTTAAAAGTTCAAAAATTTTCTGCTGAATTTCTTCGTCTTGAATGTCCATACTGATTTTATTTCTAATAGATCGCAAAAGGGATTCATCCGCAACTGATTGAGAGTGATTGATTTCAGCAACGGTAAGAATACGATGTTTATAAACTTCTACATCCAAGATATGTTGATTTTTGTGAATTACTAAAGTGTTATTTAAATGATTACAGACTTCGATATTACATTGCTGATGTGAGCCTACTGTATAAATAGCTTGTGTGACAGACAATCCGTTAGTTTTCAAAGTATCGGAAAGGATTAATATTTCAGATCCCGGTAGTGTTTTCTTTATTTGCACTATTAAATTCGAAGGTATGTTTGGTTTGATAGATTGCGTGCAAGATGATATTACGGGTGAACGAGAATTCTGCTGGGTCGCGTATATTATTTCTTTATTAGTGAGACAAGTTATTGGTTCTTCAACGTACGTTACGGTTACATTTGTCGTCTCCTTTTTATCCAAAACTGACTTTAAGGTATTAAAAGACTTATAGAATTTCCCTTTGATATACACGCCGTGCTTGGCAGGAGCTAAGATAATGTTTTGATTTCCCATAGATGGGTATCCTATAATTACAGCTGGATACATATTAATGTTTTTTACAACAACAAATGTATCGGCAAACGTGCGATTACCAACTCTGAACTGAATATGAGTTATGCCTATGACGTTTAATTCATTATTTCCTATACCTGAAAGTCTAATTCCTGATTTTTCAATCGGAAAGTTCGGAAACAACAAATGATGCGTCTTCAAATCCATAATATTACGTGGACTACCAGAGTCAAAAAATAACGTAAAGGATTTGTGTTCTAAATTTACAGCATATAAGGTTGGCCGTAACTCATTTTGGCTTATTATTGTATGAATTCGTTGCAAATCTACGGGAGCATGCACTGTTTTACTTAATTCGGCCGTGTGTTTCATAGGAAAATCTATTGTCTCACAATTATCTGATAAAACATTAAATTGATTATTCAATACTATTGATGTTGACATAAATGACCTTGACCCAACATCACTCTCTTCCCCTCTAGAGTTAACTATGTGGTATTTGCTTTGCTCTGCACATTCTGAAAATTAGACTGACCTTGCGAGGTCTGGTTTTACGGCCCAGGCTCAGCGATATTTGAAGAAGTGTTTGTTTGTTTCGGACTCTGAACTGCATTGACATTTTGTTGTTTCTTCTTATTGTTAAAATGAGGATTTTTCTTTTTATTTCCATATGGAACTGACTGTTGAATTGACTGTGTATTTCTAGGATATTGTTGTGTCTTACGCGCGTAACATTGACTATAAGAATGTGATGCTGTGTTGTGAACTGAGAAAAATTTCGTTCTACAGTCTTCGCTTATGTGACCTTGACGTTTGCAGTTGTAACACGTCACTCCCGCTACTGGACTGTTAATTACGTTCACTGTTTGTGGTTTTGTTTCATTCTTAGCAAAAACTTGAGTTAACACGGGATCGAGATCTGGACACTTGGACATGTGTTTCTTTATCTGTTTATAGACATCCAATTCCGTACTTGCAGGCATTAACTTCTTATCAAAGCACCGCACTAAAGCTTCAGGCAACATAAGTGTCATGCAAGTTAAATACATTAATCGTAAAAAATCTTTCACAGAGATGTTATCGTTAGTAACCCAAGTGGAATTACCTAAAATGTCCTGATATTCGTTAAGCCTATCAGCTATGAGAGCTGCTCTCTCAATAACATTAAGCCGATTCATAGTGGCTTGATTAAGTGTATTTCGTAACGTTAACACTACATCCAAGGCTTCCTCACCCCCATAGATCACGCGTAACCTAACTTTGAAATCATCCCAAGTAACTGTTTCCTGAAATGAAACACCTCTTAAATACGCACTCGCATCCCCCTTAGAAAAATCTATAAAACTTTTAGCTTCTTGTAATTGTACAAAAGGATCTACGATTTGTTTGGCATTTATATGGGCATCAACGGATGAAATCCATGACTCCACATTTTGTGGCAAGAACCCGTTGACCCGACCTTGAAAAGGAAGGATTGCTGACCTGGCATTTACAAGCGTCACAATTGGAGGAGGATTAGCCTGGCCTACACCACTAGGTCCAGGGGTAGGGCTGACAGGAGGAGCCATGACTGCTGTATTTTTTTTTCTATCTCTTTGACCCCTTTCAATTCTATAAAAATATCTATATGAGTACAGACGCCCACTGCGTAAACGCATATGTATAATAAAATTCCCCCAACACTGTTACTAATCCGAAAACATTTCCCCAAGAGTTTCTGAAAGAAAAAGGAATTAGCACAAAGAAAGAAAAATTCTAAATGAGAATTCGGAGTTTCTTATAACAAAGTTTAGGAATTCACTCACCCCAGTAATAATTGACTAACGACTTGTGATAACTACACTTCACTGCCCAAACTGGAATGAATACAAAATATCTGTACTTAGCTTATATATGAAGTCGACACGTCCTCTCTCTCTCTCTCTCTCTCTTGATGTTTTGTTAGCGATGTCTCGTTCTAGTTTCTTGTTGAATGTAGTTCTTCCTGGATATGTCTTGCAATTGTTGAACGCCAGTCCTTGGGTTTCCTAGGATGTTGATTGAAGATTCAGGTTGTATACTAACATATGTTGATGTTAGCTTTTCCGTTGGACTTAGTCAAAATTGTAGATTCTTGTAGATAATGTTGAGTTCTTGAAGATCTTTCTCAGGTTTTACAGCTTTTATTTTGAAGTCTTGAAGATCTTTCTCTGGTTTTACAGCTTTTATGTTGAAGTCTTGAAGATATTTCTCTGGTTTTACAGCTATTATTTTGAAGTCTTGAAGATTTTTCTCTAATTCTTAGAGTTTAACCGCTGTCTTAGAGTTTAATCGCTGCCACCATTTATTGGCGTGCTACTGTATTAAGCACACATTTGAGTATGAGTTGTTTTCAGATGTATTTAAATGGTACATGAATACATCTTAATAGTTTTTAAATCTTTATTATATAAAAACAACAGAGTTAAACATCTCCATCACTGGAGGAAGCTGTGTTGGTCCAGATGACCAATTCTGGTGAAGTTTAGATATGAACTGAATTAATTATCGATATCACAGATATCGTATGCTTGGTTTACTTTAGACACGTGACGGAATCGGAAGACACCTGCATCCGGTGACGTCACAAACTTTCACACGATGAGACAATGTGTTGACGTTTAAGAAGAATGTCAATTTGCCAAGGTTTGCATAGGTTTGCATTATACGTCCTGTTTACAATTTGAATGACTACAGCAAATCCCAGGGTTAGCTCTTCCAACCAACATGACATATTACGTCATTTTGTTTAAACATGTAATATTAACTATTCTAATCATTACATATACACATACATATATACATATATACATATATATATATATACACATACATACATATGCATATATACATTTATATGTATACAATATCATAAACATATAATCATGTATATATCAATACTTATATCTAGCATAACATTATATAATGCCAATATACTTATGCATATTATATAAAATAATTGTTTCCTTTAATGAATGGTAGCTTAGGTCTAAATATTAATTTCACACCGACGTTAATTATTCACAATACATTCAATTCTACATTAAGTGGTTAATGTTTTTTTATATAGCTTACAAATCTCTTTACATATAAAGGCGTCGAGTTTATACATTCCATGACCAATATTCAAGTTGTTTTCAAAGGTTTCTTTTATGAAACTGGACTCTATGATGTTTCTTTCTACTAAGTTATTTGAATGAACCAATTTC
>NC_090734.1:44675975-44683475 GCF_036898095.1 Palaemon carinicauda
TCATTCCTTTGTACGTAGAGTTTCTGACTAGGTGTTTTTCCCAGTGTTCGCTAAGTATTTTCGCAATGTCGCAGTCTTCAGCCTCGCCTTCTTCTGGAAAGTTTAGTTCCATATTCTTATATTGTATAAATAAGCTCCAGCCGTAAAGTAACGCTCTTTTATCTTAAAATCCTGTGTTTTGTGGCCGAGCTGTGCCCCGACCGGAGGCGTCATGATGCGACGCTGTCGTTCGCCTCGCATGCTTTATTTATTAGCTAGAACAACCTTCCCGGTCTTGTAACTAATAATCAACATTAGTTATTTAGTCTTCATTGCTAGGAATTAGTTATATTATGCCGACAGTATTCAATTTCGACAACCGCAGGTAGCCGAATTCTCATGCTAGATTGCTAGCCTAGCCCCTAGGCTCGATAGCCTAAGTGTTTTTGTTTACTTTCCTGCATGATAAAATAAGTGTTCCTAGTGTTAAATTACGAAATGAAGATATAGGCATTTATACATATAAGATTCAGTGATTGCACATATGTTTTTTCGCCTTCTAGGAAGTATACAAGGGGTTTCGGTGATCTTGGTAATCGACTCCCTTGCCCCTAACCTAACGCTAGCGCTCTTGTATACTTTCTGACCTCCCCAGTTACCTTACCCAAGGTAATCTCCTCCCTCTGTGGTAGGCTAGGCTACATCCTAGTCCTCCTTACCTCGAATCGCATTTGGGTAAGGTTAGGCTAGGATACTCCTTCCCTACTCCTTGCTTTGAGTTTGGGACAGATCCTCAGAGTACCTATCGTTTGCCCCCAGTCCCCATTAAGAGAATGTAATCTCCTTCTGGGCCCTGCTGGTGGGTGAAGGAGGAGGGGCTCTGCCCTTTCCCCTAGTCCACACTTTGTTGGGTTAAGACCCTTCCTCCCTGTGGCCTAGCGATTTGTCCTACTCCTGTCTTTCCCAGTTTGGGGGACTAGCTCCCCTACCCTAGGTTAGGCAGTCCAAGGGATTCTGCTTCTTTATAGTTTAGGACATGACATTAGTGTTATACCTTCTCTCTGCTAACCTACCCTAGGCTGGAGAATGGATTCTTCCTTCCTAGATAAGCTAGCCCTGAACAGAATCCCCACCACCGGGAGTGCCGGTAGGAGCTACGCCTCCCCCTCTACACTCCCATTCAGGACCCTTACCCCTCCCCCCATCTATCCCTTTGTGTTGGCTGAGCCATCACACCCCTGTCCGCTGTCCTACATCTCCACCGCATGCCTGCGGGTTGTGGGTTCGGCCTGGTCCTTTTGTTGGTTAGTCCGATCTGCTACGCTTCCCGCTTATAGTCGAACTATGGGATAGCATACGACAGTTCGGTCTGCCGGCGGAAGGCCTCACTATCTCTGACTGTTCTTCGGACCTCCCTTGGGCGGCCACCTGCAACCATAGCCGACTGCCGGCTCTGTTGCGACTGGATGAAAGGTTGCCCTCCTCTCCCTTCCATTTGAACACTCCTTCCGAAGGAAGAAGGGGTACTGGTGTTGAGTATTACCCTTCCCTCTCTCTCCTCCTATTCTATCTCTCTCTCTCTCTCAGTGCCGGTCCACTGCCACCTCCACCCTGCCGGCAACAGCCGTCAGGGCCTTCGGTATCCTCACTGTCTCATTGAATGATGTCAGTGTCGGTATACCCTTGTCGGTCACCTGCCGGCTGCCAGGGGCCACCGACTTGCTGGCGATCTGCCATCATATAAGGTGTCGCCTTCCTTCTGCCACATAGACTGATGGCTTGGAAAGGTCTCCCCTTGATGAAGATTTGCCGGCGTCCAGCGCGCTTCATGTATGCCGTCACACTGCTGCCGCCTTCTAACATACCTATACAGTGGACACTCACTCCTTCCCCCTGCCGGCCCAGTGCCGGCGGTGATTATTGTACAGCTATAGATAATAGCCAGTACATCTATGGTATATCATATACCCTAGACTGAAAACTATTACGTATAGTTGTGCAGCAAAAATTTTCCAGCGTACTCTGTGCATCCAGGCGCAGTCTTTTGCCGGGACCCATCCTGATTAATGAGGGATTAGATCACCCCCCCCCCACTCTTATATTTTTCTACACCGAATGATTTCAGTTCCCCCTCTCACTGTATCTAATTCCTTGGAGGAAGCCTAAGCTTGGCTCATCCAATGTGGATGTTCTTCCTCCTTCCAGGGCTCATGAAAGGCTCCTTGAATTAGTTACGGTGTGGGGTCACGGCAATTGGTTGGGCGGGATGCACTAGTATGTGTCTTTCCTGCCTCCTTTCTAGCTTATCTATCCTAAGCTTATACATGAAAAGGAATCTTATATTATAAATTTTATAACTTAATACTAATCTAAGATTACTGTAAGTCATAATGTCTTTGACTTCCAAAGACTCATTTGCTTCTTTCTTTTACAGGAGGAGTACCTACGGAGTGAGAGCGCCTTCTGTAGCGTTCGTCGCCCCGACTTTTACGGCCACCTGGCGTGCCAAACCCACGCCGTCTGTTCAATCTCGAAAGGGATTATTCGCTATTGGGACCCGCAGGTCTGCCCTGTGTGCAAGAACCTGCTCGAGGAGGCGTTTGATAACCCTCCGTCAGCGGAGGCCAGGGACATCGCCCGAGAGAAACTGCACAAGTGGGTGCGTGCTTTCCAAAAGAACAACACGGTACCTTATCTCTCCAGCGAAAGGATGAGAGCCTTGCTCTTTCCCAAGGCATCTGCGGATGCCGTCATTCCCAAGGATGAGATCCCCTGCGTCCAACTGATGGTTGAGCCTGACGTTTTGGACTCTCTCCAAGACTGTCATATCGACGAAGTGGAGAAGATGTCGTATGTGTCGGATAATACTGAAAGGACCCTGATGGCTGAGGGTCAACAAGAGGAAGACCAAGTGTAGACTACTGACTCCGAGGGTGAGATCGCCTGCGCACCCTCTGTTTCTTCCGTTGCGATTTCGGAACCAGTCCCCTCTACATTTGCCACTCCAGTACCTGCAGTGGTGGGCACCCAGGATACCCTCCAAGCATTGGTGGCACTCCTGGATGAGAAGTTCCGCCAGGGGCATGTGGACCTTAAGAGGGAAATCATGGGCATGTCAAAACAGATGCCAAAGAAGATCTCGTTAAGGATCTTCCCGCCTGCTCAGTGACAAACCCTTGGTGGCATGCTGAATACATGCCCATTACAAGTGGACGCATCGTCATCAACCCCAAGCTAGGCGCCATCCCCCTTGAAGACGTGGAGTTCTGGCCTAACTTTGAAGCCTACCCGGACTGTTACGTCCGTCTCAAATCTGAACGAGTCTCCAAGGAGGAGACCGAGCCTAAGGAGGTCATAGTGTTTGACCATACTAAGGCTCAAGCTCTTCTGGCCGACTGCCTTAGAGCAGGGGCTACACCAATTCCAATGTGCCGGCCCTAAGCAAGAAGCACCAGTCCTTTCTTGCTCCTCCCACCATATCTTTCCTTTCGCCAAAAAGGCCTTGCTGGCAGTGTTGAAGGTGGTGGAGGAAGGAAAACCTTGCCCTACATTGGAGGAATGTAGGCCTGTCTCCCTCACCCTCCCTCCCGACGACAAAAGCTGGAAAGATATCCAGTTAACTTTCGCGGCTGGAAAGTTGGAGGCAGACGTTGCGGGACGTCAGTTTAACGAAAACCTCCCCAAGCTCACCGAGTACGTTCTGCGTCGAGAGAAAGACACATAAGAGAGGCTGGCTACTTCTCTGTCTCTTCAAGTACTACTTGAGACAATGGCCGGGGACATTCGGGTCCCACGCTTCTACATGGTTCTTGGCAAGACCCACCTTGTCACCTTGCTGAAGGAGTTGTATAGCTTTATCAAGGCCCGGAGAGCCTGTACAGAATTCGTGTTTGCGGATACCACCGTCAAACAGGAACCCCGGAAACTGATTTCCTCTAACATCTGGGGAAAATATCTCTTTCCTGTCGACCTCGTGAAGGAGATTGTGGACAGAGCCACCACTGAGAACCGGAACCTTCTCAACCAGTGGGGCATGTCCCGAAAGAGGTAATCTTCTCAGGATGACGACCCCCAACCTAAGAAGAAGTCCAACCAGCCCAACCCCAACAGCGTCAGGCTAAACGCCAGTTTCCGGCACCCGCTACTCCCCAGTTGGTGGCTCAGCCACAGCAGACCTTTCAGTTGGTCCCTCAGCCGGTGGTGGCTCAGTCACCAGTCTTCACATCAGCCTATGAAAGGCAATCCACTACCTTTCACCCAAAAGGTAGAGGTTGCGGCAAAGACTCCTCTCGACGTCCATCTAGAGGGAGAGGAGGAAGGGGAAAAGGCGGCCGAGGTGATAAATCCTCAGGAAACCATAAGCAATGAAGTGCTTCCAGTTGGAGGAAAACTCCACCACTTCCAGGATTGCTGGACCTTTGATCCTTGGGCCCACAGCATCATCAAGAAGAGACTAGGGTGGAGCTGGATAACACCACCTCCAACCTTCCACCAATTCTTCCAACACTCCACCCCCGTCCTGGAAGAATATGTCCTAGAACTCTTGAACAAAAAGGTGATCAAGAGGGTAAAGTCCACCAGGTTCCAGGGAAGACTATTCTGTGTTCCCAAGAAAGACTCAGACAAACTCAGAGTCTTTCTGGACTTGTCCCCTCTTAACAAGTTCATAGCGAACAACAAATTCAAGATGCTGACTCTTCAACATATAAGAGCCCTACTACCTCAAAAGGCTTACACGGTCTCAATAGACCTGGCGGACGCCTACTGGCACATTCCAATGAATCACCAGGCTTCCTCCTACCTAGGATTTAAGCTTCAACGAAGGCAGTACGCTTTCAGGTCCATGCCCTTCGGACTCAATGTAGCTCCAAGAATATCACGAAGCTCGTAGACACGATCGTCCAACAGCTACGCCTTGAAGGCGTCCAGGTGATGGGTTACCTAGACGATTGGCTGGTTTGGTCGGCATCCTCAGAACAATGCTCGAGTGCTTGCAGAAAGGTGACCCAGTTCCTGGAACATCTGGTTTTCAAAATCAACACCAACAAATCTTGACTGTCTCCAGCTCAGAAGTTTCAATGGCTGGGAATCCATTGGAACCTTCAGTCCCACCATCTTTCCATCCCTCTGAAGAAAAGGAAGAAAATAGCAGGACCTGTCAAGAGACTCCTAAAATCCAAACAGATTTCAAGGCGCTAACAGGAACAAGTGCTCGGCTCCTTCCAGTTCGCCTCAGTGACAGACCCAGTGCTACGAGCACAGCTAAAAAATGCACGGGAGTCTGGAGAAGAAATGCATCCATCGCTCGAAGAGATCTCAAGAGACCTGTACCAACCAGGCTTCGCTCACTCCTAAACCCATGGTCGGAGGCAAAGAACCTGAAAAGATCAGTTCCTCTTCAACCACCACCTCCGTTGGTCACCATCCACACGGATGCTTCGCTAGAAGGATGGGGGGGTCACTCCCATCAGCGACAAGTTCAATGAACATGGTCTCCCCTATTCAAGACGTTTCACATCAACATCTTGGAGGCCATGGCGGTTCTTTTTACTCTGAAGAAACTGTCCCCTCGTCCTTCGATCCACATCCGTCTAACTCTGGATAGCGCCGTTGTGGTCAGATGTCTCAACCATCAGGGCTCAAGATCAATCCAACTTAACCAAGTGCTATAGCCCATCTTCCACCTAGCGGACAAGAAGAGATGGCACCTCTCAGCAGTTCACCTACAGGGATTCCGCAATGTGACGGCGGACGCTCTATCAAGGACAAGCCCCATACAGTCGGAATGGCCCTAGACGCAAGATCATTCTCCTTCATCTCCCGTCAAGTCCCGGAACTGCAGATCAACCTCTTCACGACGAGCTACAACAATAAATTTCCTCTTTACGTGGCCCCGTACGAGGACCCCAGAGCGGAAGCGGTGGATGCCATGTTCCTGGACTGGAACAGATGGTCCAAAGTTTACCTGTTCCCTCCACCCAACCTTCTGCTGAAAGTCCTCACCAAGCTGAGAACCTTCAAGGGAACAGCAGCCCTAGTGACACCCAAGTGGCACCGGAGCAACTGGTTCCCTCTAGTCCTGGAGCTACAGCCCAAGCTGATCCCTCTGCCGGACCCAGTTCTCTCCCAGCAGGTTCAGAAGTCGACTGTCTTCGCTTCATCAAGGAAAACCCGAGACCTTCATCTCATGATTTTCTCTCCCTAGCCGTGAAGAAAAGGTTTGGAATTTCGAAAAAAATTTCAGATTTCCTACAGGAATACAAAACAAAATCTACCAGAAGGCAATATGAGTCATCCTGGAAGAAGTGGGTGTCTTTCGTCAAGGCAACAAATCCTACGGAAATCTCCATAGATTTTTGTCTGTCCTTCATTCACCTTCATGGACAAGGCTTAGCAGCCAACATGATTTCCACTTGCAAATCAGCCTTGACAAGACCATTACTTTACGCCTTCCAGATAGACCTGTCCAACGACATCTTTAACACGCTTCCAAAGGCATGTGCTAGACTCCGTCCTGCACCTCCACCGAGACCCATCTCCTGGTCTCTTGATAAGGTGCTCCATTTTGCCTCTAGTCTGGACAATGAGTCTTGCCCTCTGAAAGACTTCACTCAAAAAGTTATTTTCCTTTTTGCTCTCGCCTAGGGAGCCCAAGTCAGTGAAATAGTGGCTTTATCTAGAGAAGAGGGCCAGATACAGTTTGCCGAAACAGGGGAACTTGCCCTCTTCCCTGACCCAACGTTTCTTGCTAAGAACGAACTCCCCACTAAGAGGTGGGGTGCCCTCTGAAGGAAGATGTCTCTCTGTACCCAGTGGAGAGTCTAAAGGTCTATCTTCGAAGAACTTCAGACTTTGGTGAAGGAGAGCTCTTTAAAGGAGAAACATCGGGATCTGATTTGTCACTCAAACAACTAAGGGCGAAGATCACCTACTTTATTCGCAGAGCGGATCCTGAGAGTACACTGGCAGGACATGATCCCAGGAGAGTCGCCTCTTTCCTAAACTTCTTTCAAGCAATGGATTCCGAAAGCCATCGATCCTTCATAGGCTGGAAATCCTCAAGAGTGTTTTTCAAACACTATGCGAAGCAGGTGCAGTTTTTCAAACACTATGCGAAGCAGGTGCACGAACTGAAGCATTACGTGGTGGCAGCAGGTAGTGTGTTAAAGCCTGCTGCCTAGTGCTGCGCAGAACAGTGAGTTATTTCGGGTCTCTAACTCAACAGGTGCCTGTGTTGACCCTAGTGCGAAACATAGTGATTTTAAGTTCCACCTAGTGACAGGACAGACTGTTATTCTACAAGGTAAAGTAGCATAGACTTGAACACGTGTGCCACATGTTTATTTAGACATGAAGTGTATTTTAGACTTTAAAAGACCTTATAGTTCCCTTGGAACTTATGTGTGTAATGGCAAGTTCTTCTTTTTCCGATTCCACACCCACGTCTTATGTAGTCTTTAGTCTATGTTTGTTAACTAAATTTTATTGAAATTTATTTACCTTATTTTATACTAACTCAAA
>NC_090734.1:44690975-44692892 GCF_036898095.1 Palaemon carinicauda
GTAATGCTGTATTATATTATTCAACATCACCCATGGACGTATTTTACCTGGAGAAGTCCTTTGGAGGATGGATCTGCAACTATCGTTTGGTGCCTTTCTGCCAACTTCTGTTTTTTTATAACTCGGCATCATAAATGTTGCCAATCGATTTTATTTAGTTTATGTCATTACCGATGATCACAAATGTCTTGTCTTCTCTAAGTAAGTACATAATAGTTTTGAGATTGTTTCTTCTTAAAAGGAGTAGAACTGCCTCGGAACCATCTCTGTTGGGAGGAAGAAAGGCATAATTGAATATGATATGAAACCACTACAATTCTCTGCAATAATATACATTTTGATACACTTTTCTGCTAGTTTTACAAGTTAGCCACTTTTAACCCAAATCTTCTTCCAGTTAGTATCCATTATTGACTGACGGCTTCATTAGTGGAGTGTACACACCACAGACCCGCGACCAGAATTATTTGTGGATTTTGCAATCTTTCATGAGAATAGAAATAGTTTCTTGAGTGATTTTTTTGTTATTGCTCACATGAAAGTACATTGCAGTCAATTAAAAAGCTCCAACATTATGTATTCTTATGAATATTTAGGAATGCATTAAACTCTGTTAACAAATAGTGAAATACAGTAATGATGGTTTTCGAATGACTCCATAAGAACAACAAGCTCCAGATATTGTGTAATATCCTTTGAAATCACCGACAACCAGAAATTGTAGGACTAGGATGGCATTTTTGCAATATGTCGCTTTGCATATATATTTGTTTGCTCAACAAGTATCGTGTGTAAAAATGTTTGTCAAAATTCATCGTCAATGGCAGCTCTATGAGATTTTCCTGCAATCCTTAAATATTGGTGAAGGGCATTGTCCTAGGAGAGTGAAAGTTAGTTGTCCAACAAGCAACCATGTCATCATAATCAGCAGACATTCTGATACGCGGCGTTACAGCTCTTCTGTGTCTCCCTCTCCCCCCTCTTTGTATCTCTCTCCTTCTTTGGAAGTGTATAAAGCAATCAATATTCTCACCTCCCATAGGCAGAGGTAAGTGGATATTTTCCAAACCTCCTTTCATCACTTAAATCACATCTCCTTCTAATTCATCTAAATGAAGTTAGTTATTTGACTCATTTCCAAATCATATGAAGTGTTGGTCATATTGTAAGGAATAATCAGTGAGGGGGATGGGGGGGAAATCAATGTGTGGAAGGTTTTTGTCTATGAATTTGTTAGTATGGTTGATAGGGATGAAAACAACATCAAGGTAAAATTGCGTCAGAACTAGGAGGCAGGACTACATTGAAAACAACGACACCTTTTCTTACTCCCTTCATATCCATACTAAAACTTTTGTCCTTCTCCATTCTAAAACGATTTTTTCTCCTTATTTGCCGGTGCCTCAGGACAAAAAAAATCACGAAAATATAAGCTTTAAAGCATTCGACTGCTTGGCAAACAGGGCTTCAAAATAATAAACCACTCGTGTAGTAAAAAGAAGTTGTATTCGATAATACTAAAATATTATTTATAAAGGTGAATATCGACTAGTTAAGAGAGAGAGAGAGAGAGAGAGAGAGAGAGAGAGAGAGAGAGAGAGAAAAGGGATAAATGAAGAACTCGTAAACATCAAATTATATACGGCTAGACAAGGCAGGTAAAGGAAGTTGTGCCAATTATACCCAATGATCAATACATATAAATAAATATTCTCTTTAAAATTTCAACCAGAATGCTCGGTCCAACAGAGCCTGAATAGGATTCATTGCTCTGTAATACCAATTTTCAAGTTCATAAAGACTTTAATGGCATAATCAAAGCTACAGGAAGGACCATAATAGGTGGTGGATGACATGCCATTCTTCAATGTGGGCCCTGGGCCATTTTCACCCCTACCTCATCTTTATTGATGGTTT
>NC_090734.1:44698392-44703392 GCF_036898095.1 Palaemon carinicauda
AATTCACTAGGGTAAAGTAGACCGGTCCCCTTTAACAAGGATCACATACAAGACAAATGGTAAAGAGCAGAAAGGAAACTTATTTTCTTTATAACATAGTATTTATTACAAAAAACCTTATACCTAAACAATACTAAACTAACACGAAAAATACATATCGAACACACAGCAACGTATAACGTAATTAAATTTGACCAAGGTAAAATAGTCGGTACAAGACTTTCGGTCAACACCTAAACTGGCAACACCAGTTACACCAAAACTAACGTATCAACACAAAATCACAATACTTTCAAGTCACGTTTCATTAACATATTAAACATTTAATCAACATAAAAAACAAAATTATAAAGTTACCTAAAAGAAACCCACGGAGAGATAAAACACACGTAACAAAAGGTATCACCACCCAAGACGTATTACGATAAATGCTGTCTGCTCCTAAAACAAAATTACTCACATAAACAAACAATAATTATACACACTTTCTATATACAATATAGGATAACCATAGAACCTAACAACATGTCACGAAGATTACCTTGAGATTCTTTCAGTGTATGTAAGGGCTACTGGACCACGTCCTTATACAGCCCCAATACCCCTCAAAGCAAAGCACCTCTTTGCTTGCCGACGAGCTTCCGACTCCCGTACTCAAAATCTCAGCTACGTTATCGCTTCGTTAACAAGCCGCAGCGAGAGTCAAATGAGTGAGCAGCACTTTAAATACCTAACAGGCAAACGTCCTAATACATGTCATTATATTACATGACAATATCTCCCTGATGATTTAAGAAATTGCAAAATTTCTTACAACCAAACAAAAAAAATAATACCGGTACAAATCAAAAACCTGTACAGGAACATATATACATTACTTGAACATTATAACATATATACAAGGTCAATAACATATACAAGGTGAACACTTTCCAAACCTGTAACACATGACCAAATCTATAAAAATCATATTACTCCACAATTTTTGAAAGAAACCAAATTTTTATAACCTACTCAAGCAGTCTGGACCAACATTTTCTTTACTAGGAATATTATGTATGGTATATTCAAACTGTTGTAAATACATGGCCCAGCGCATTAGTCTACTGTTAATGTGACCAGCAGAGTTTAAGTACTTCAAAAGTTGGTGATCCGATTCTATGACGAATGCCTTCCCGTATAGATATTGGTAAAACTTCTTTACAGCCCACAATACTGCGGGGCATTCCTTCTCGATTACAGAGTAATTCTGCTCTGCACCTTTGAGTTTCCTGCTAGCATATTGCACTGGCCAACGTTCGCCATCAACATATTGCATAAGGATTGCCCCTAAACCAACATTTGATGCATCTACCTGCAACACAAAATCTTTGGTTAAATCAGGCAACCTAACTATTGGGTGGCTACTTGAAATGTTCTTTAACTTGTCAAAAGATTCTTGGTGAAACAGGCTCCAGTTTACTACATTGGGTTGAGATTTCTTTATAAGATCTGTTAGAGGTGCAGCAATAGTAGCATATTCAGCGATATAATGGCGATAGTATCCAGTCAAACCAAGAAAGGACTTTACCTCCCTTTTGTCTTTGGTGTGTCTACATTTAATATCTTACTTACTTTGTCCTCAGCTGTCCGAGATATACCATTACCGATCTTACTCCCCAAATACTCAACTGAAAAATAACCAATTTCCGTTTTGGACAGCTTAGCTGTGAGAAATGCTTTTCTTAAAATATCTTGTACCAGCCACAGAGTTTCCTTGTGGTCTCCCACCCCTGTGAATGAATCAAAATATTATCAACAAACAGCTCTACATTTTTCCCACCATTAAATAATTTCCTCATCATGCGGTTAAAAGTAGCACCAGCATTTACCAAACCAAATGGCATAGTTATAAACTGTAGGAGTCCTCTATTAGTTTGAAAAGCGGTTACTTCTTTACTCTGTTTTTCTTAAGGTATTTGCCAATATCCTTTAAAGAGGTAAATTTTCGTAAAATACCTGCTCTTACTTACGCGAGTCATAATTAAGTTCTGATCTGGCATGGGTTCCGAATACAATACCGTAAGCTTGTTTATCTTCCTAAAATCTAAGCACATCTGATTACTGCCATCTTTTTTCTTCACCACTATCAAAAGGTGTAGCATAAGGAGATTTTGAGCACTTGATAACTCCTAATTTGAGCATTCTTTCAATCTCCTTATCCATATCTTGCTGCAGAGCATAAGGTACAGGATAGGGTGTACACCTTACAGGACCCTTGCTAGACAGGTTTATCACATGTTCGATCCCATTAGTTCTACCTGGTACATCAGTAAACACATTCTTGTATTCTTTTAATATCCTAGCTACCTCCTCCTTTTTATCTTCATATAATTCCTGATTAATTTTAACATTAGACACATCTTCACTCTGAATATCACTCGGCACAACTGTTACCTCATATTCATCACTATCCTCACTAATCACTGCCACACATGCAAGATCATCACTCTCCTGATCCTCTGTGAAAAGTACAGCTCCAGAATTGAGATCCCCACTGCCCTCTGCCTCAACAGACTTACCCTTCACGTTATTGCCTTCACTTATCCTATCATAGTACAACTTAAGCATGTTAATGTGGTATTTGCGCTCAACCACATTAATATTAAGAACAAAATTATACCGATTAACTTTCTTTACCACTTCAAATGGACCTTGCCACTGCACTAGAAGCTTATTGTTACTTGTGGGCAACAGCAACAGGACGTTGTCCCTTCATTTATTTCCCTTTTACAAGCATTTTTATCATAGTAACCCTGATACTTACTTCTAGCCCTCTCTAACTCTTCTCGAGCCAGCCTACATGTATCCTGTAACCTTTCTCTCATTTCTACTACATACTCGTACGTGGTCCCCGTGCTATCCTCAATTGCATTATCTTCATTCTCCCACAGCTCCCTCAATAAACTAAGCGGTCCCCTCACAATATGACCATATAGTAACTCAAACAGAGAGAATTTGGTACTAGAATGCAGAACTTCACATTATGCAAATAATAAAGGATCAATGTACCTAGGCCACATCTTTGGTTGTTCTGTACCCATACGTCTGAGCATTTTCTTCAACACTCCATTAAACTTTTCTACTAAATCATTGCACATAGCATGATATGGGGTAGTAGTAATACTCTTAATAGATAACAAACGATTAAATTCACGCATTACTTCAGAGGTTAACTGTGTTCCCCTGTCAGATAACACCTCCTGTGGAATTCCCACTCGACTGAATACCGACAGCAAAGCCTCCGCTACAGTAACTGAATCTATATTCCTCAGAGCTACTGCCTCAGGATAACGTGTAGCATAGTCAACAATGGTGAGAATATATCTTGATCCGTCGCTGGCACGGGGTTCAATCGGACCCACTATGTCCACTGCAACACGCTGAAAGGATTCTTGAATCAGGGGCATTCTTCCCAACTTCACCTTTTTAACTCTTCCCTTGTCAACCGTGCGTTGACAAGCGTCACAAGACCTGCAAAATCTTGTTATCTGCACCGACATACCTGGCCAATAAAAATTACTTTGTATATGTGCTGTGGTTTTCTGTATTCCTAAATGTCCACTCATTAAGGAATCGTGAGCCAATTCTATTACTGCATTACGAAATTTATCAGGAAAAACTAACTGATCATTAATAATGCCTTCATTTTGCACTCTACAATATAATCTACCTTTCTTAATTACGAAGCAATGAGATCTATTTTCATTCTTCACAAAGACCCTATTTGACTTTGCATGCTCAAAAACCTTTTTTAGCGTCCCATCTTCAGCCTGTAATTTCCCTATATTCTCTTTCTGCATTAAATTTATAACTTCTTTGACCTTGAGCTTTAACGGTCCCTTTAACTTTTTCTCTTGCATTTGATTCTGCAGTCGGGTAGTAACAGCACTAACCTCCGTACTCAACCCGTCAGTCGAACCATCAATTGCCCCAATCACTAAATCATAAATAGAATCAGGCATGCAGGCAGCTAAGGTTTCGCCCGTGAAATATGGCGAGACAACATCAACAATAGCTTCTGGATATCTAAAAACTTGGTTATTAGCTATTTTAAGGTCAACATACTTACCAGTAAACTTGTGTTTCAGCACTAAAGTCCTTTTAACTAACACCGTGGTACACCCGGGATCACGAAATACATTAACGTCTACTCCTTCCACTGTACCTTTATCCACCATTAACTTGCCCCCATGACCAACCACATCTGCTTTCTCCGTCGCACCCTTACTCGCACCTTTACGTTTAGGACCCCCAAACCTTTCAAAACAATCTTTAGCAAGGTGATTACCACGACCACATACATAACAATCTCGTGCCGTAACCTTCCTATCACTATCGGCATCCGTTTGCCAATTACTATCCCCAGTGGTAACTTTACTTGCAGAGGCACCATGCTTTTCATGACCACCACTTAAACCATTTTTGCCATAAATTAAGTGGGCCTCCATATACATCTCTGCATATTTTACAAATTGATCAAATGTTTTCATTTCATGTTCCTTCAAAAATACAACCATATCTTTGTCACAAGCATTTAAAAATTGTTCTATTAAAATTAAATCAAACAAGTCATCAAATGTTTCTTCACAATCTGCTAATTCCACCCACTTCTTAAGGTTATTTTTCAATCTATTCCCAAATTGCTGAGCGGTCTCGTTCTTAAAGAATTTACAGTTACGAAATCTCAATCTATACCCTTCCGAAGTACACTGAAAACAACGTAATAATGCCTCTTTTACTCAATCAAAAATCTTTAGCTTCAACAGGTGAAAGGTGCTGGTAAGTTTCCAAAGCTTTCCCTTGTAATAATGATGCTAAACTAACAGCCCAAATGTCTTTGCTCCAGCAAGCACTAACGGCTAAACGTTCAAATCTTAAAATATAGGCGTCAA
Source organism: Palaemon carinicauda (assembly GCF_036898095.1). Classification (NCBI taxonomy): domain Eukaryota; kingdom Metazoa; phylum Arthropoda; class Malacostraca; order Decapoda; family Palaemonidae; genus Palaemon; species Palaemon carinicauda. Next base: position 44,703,327 of record NC_090734.1, read on the forward strand.
TACTATCAGATATATCATTAAAAACAGGCAGTTTTGGTAGCAAGGGTTTACACAAACTAGAATCTT